>NC_068432.1:44245288-44265288 GCF_023373465.1 Oncorhynchus keta
AGTTCCAAAGGCTGGGCCTAATATAGTGTATAAGAGGTCATACAATACGTTTTGTAGTGATTTCTATGTTGAAGACGTGAATAATATTTCTTGGTCTGTGATGTGTAATGAGGAGCAAAATTATGCAGTTACTACTGTAATAAGCATGCACCCATTAAGACAATGACTGTAAAAACTGTTAAATCCCGGTGGATTGGTGAGGAATTTAATAATTTATGGTTGAGAGAAATTAAGTGAAAAGAATGGCAAATAGGTCTGGCTGCACAGCCGTTTATACCATAAATTGAGAAATCATGACTAAACTGAACAAAAATAATTAGAATCTGTACTATGAAACAAAGATAAATTATATGAAGAAAGATAATAGAAAGCTTTGGAAATTCTGGGCAAAAAGGCAAACTCGGCTCCATCCTTCATTGAATCAGATGGCTCATTCATCACAAAACCCAACTATTCAATTATTTTTTATTGGGAAGATTAGCAAACAAATTCTGAACCTACACATCCATGCATAACTGACCAAATTCTGAAAGACAATCCTTGTAACTTTGAGTTCCATGAGTGAGTGTGGAAGAGGTAAAAAATGAATTGCAGTTCTACTCATTTTGCCATAGTATGGAGAGACGATTTTGCAATTTCATAACTCATTTTCTACAATTCTACACATTTTGCCATGGGGTGGAGAGACGATTTTGCAATTTCATTACTCATTTTCTACAATTCTACACATTTTGCCATGGGGTGGAGAGACGATTTTGCAATTTCATTACTCATTTCCTAGAATTCTTTTTTTTTTTTACATTTGACCCCTTTTTCTCCCCAATTTCGTGGTGTCCAATTGTTTTAGTAGCTACTATCTTGTCTCATCGCTACAACTCCCGTACGGGCTCGGGAGAGACGAATGTTGAAAGTCATGCATCCTCCGATACACAACCCAGCCAAGCCGCACTGCTTCTTAACACAGCGCGCATCCAACCCGGAAGCCAGCCGCACCAATGTGTCGTAGGAAACACTGTGCACCTGGCAACCTTGGTTAGCACGCACTGCGCCCAGCCTGCCATAGGAGTCGCTGGTGCGCGATGAGACAAGGACATCCCTACCGACCAAGCCCTCCCTAACCTGGACGACGCTAGGCCAATTGTGCGTCGCCCCAAGGACCTCACGGTCGCGGCCGGTTACGACAGAGTCTGGGCGCGAACCCAGAGTCTCTGATGGCGCAGCTGGCGCTGCAGTACAGCACCCTTAACCACTGCGCCCCCCGGGAGGCCCAATTTCCTACAATTCTACACATTTTGCCATAGTGTGGAGGCAAATGTTAGCAGTTTTTAATATGATAACCGATAACCCCGGTAATTCCACCATGCTTACTACAAGTTTAGATAGCTGGCTAGACTAACTTCCCAATCTAAAATTGTTAGCTGACATGGCTAACTGAGTGACTGTCAGTGACTGACATAACAAGAGAAAAACTGCTGATGCACAACCACATTTTGAAATTGTACCTGGTGTATCCTACTATTGTAACTCTCAACAGTAAGTTTACATGAAATTGGTCTGTGGGCCTACAAAAGGAGGGTTGCCAGTTGCCCGTCCCTGATCTCTGCCTACAGGAAAGTGTGTGCCCTCAGGCCTGGAGGGAAACATTCCTCCACATGGAATGTCTGCTTCCAACTCACTCTCAAACACATAGATCCCCTGAACGCAGCTCACTCTCCAGATCCCAATCACCTGCATTCTGATCACACACCTGTATGTCATTTACACACACTATTTAGTTCAGTTCTTTGCACCCCATCACTGTGATGTATTGTTTGTTTTGATACATGTTCTAGTTGGAGCTCTGGTTATTTCTATATTAGTCCTCCCGTGTTTCATAGTTTTTGGCCATCCTCACTATGTCTATTCCCTGCTCCTCACTATGAAGCCTTTATGTCTATTCCCTGCTCCTCACTATGAAGCCTTTATGTCTATTCCCTGCTCCTCACTATGAAGCCTTTATGTCTATTCCCTGCCTGTACTTTTTCCAGTCAGATCTCCCGGACTACGTTACTAGCCTTTTCCCTGCCTGTACTGTTACCTTGTTGGAGACCCGGTGTATGACTTTCTGCCCCTGTACCCAGTTACCCGTCTCCCCCTGTGGTCCTTTACAATTAACAGATTTTCAGCACGCTTATAGTGAAGGGCATTCACCATGTACAGCACTTACACAAATGACTAATGATTGGCTGAGAGAAATGGATACTAAAAAGATTGTGGGAGCTGTTTTGTTAGACTTTAATGTAGATTTTAACGTTATTGATCATAATTTGCTGCTGGAAAAGCATTTAATTAACGCCAGTGTGTCTATGTACAGTATGCTGATGACTCAACATGTCAGCTGCCACACCAAGTGAAATGACTGCAACACTCAACATGTCAGCTACCACACCAAGTGAAATGACTGCAACACTCAACATGTCAGCTGCCACACCAAGTGAAATGACTGCAACACTCAACATGTCAGCTACCACACCAAGTGAAATGACTCAACATGTCAGCTACCACACCAAGTGAAATGACTGCAACACTCAACATGTCAGCTACCACACCAAGTGAAATGACTCAACATGTCAGCTACCACACCAAGTGAAATGACTGCAACACTCAACATGTCAGCTACCACACCAAGTGAAATGACTGCAACACTCAACATGTCAGCTACCACACCAAGTGAAATGACTCAACATGTCAGCTACCACACCAAGTGAAATGACTCAACACTCAACATGTCAGCTACCACACCAAGTGAAATGACTGCAACACTCAACATGTCAGCTACCAGACCAAGTGAAATGACTCAACATGTCAGCTACCACACCAAGTGAAATGACTGCAACACTCAACATGTCAGCTACCACACCAAGTGAAATGACTCAACATGTCAGCTACCACACCAAGTGAAATGACTCAACATGTCAGCTACCACACCAAGTGAAATGACTCAACACTCAACATGTCAGCTACCAGACCAAGTGAAATGACTGCAACACTCAACATGTCAGCTACCACACCAAGTGAAATGACTCAACACTCAACATGTCAGCTACCACACCAAGTGAAATGACTCAACACTCAACATGTCAGCTACCACACCAAGTGAAATGACTCAACACTCAACATGTCAGCTACCACACCAAGTGAAATGACTCAACACTCAACATGTCAGCTACCACACCAAGTGAAATGACTGCAACACTCAACATGTCAGCTACCACACCAAGTGAAATGACTCAACACTCAACATGTCAGCTACCACACCAAGTGAAATGACTGCAACACTCAACATGTCAGCTACCACACCAAGTGAAATGACTCAACACTCAACATGTCAGCTACCACACCAAGTGAAATGACTGCAACACTCAACATGTCAGCTACCACACCAAGTGAAATGACTCAACACTCAACATGTCAGCTACCACACCAAGTGAAATGACTCAACACTCAACATGTCAGCTACCACACCAAGTGAAATGACTCAACACTCAACATGTCAGCTACCACACCAAGTGAAATGACTCAACACTCAACATGTCAGCTACCACACCAAGTGAAATGACTGCAACACTCAACATGTCAGCTACCAGACCAAGTGAAATGACTCAACATGTCAGCTACCACACCAAGTGAAATGACTGCAACACTCAACATGTCAGCTACCACACCAAGTGAAATGACTCAACATGTCAGCTACCACACCAAGTGAAATGACTCAACATGTCAGCTACCACACCAAGTGAAATGACTCAACACTCAACATGTCAGCTACCAGACCAAGTGAAATGACTGCAACACTCAACATGTCAGCTACCACACCAAGTGAAATGACTCAACACTCAACATGTCAGCTACCACACTAAGTGAAATGACTCAACACTCAACATGTCAGCTACCACACTAAGTGAAATGACTCAACACTCAACATGTCAGCTATCACACCAAGTGAAATGACTCAACACTCAACATGTCAGCTACCACACCAAGTGAAATGACTCAACACTCAACATGTCAGCTACCACACTAAGTGAAATGACTGCAACACTCAACATGTCAGCTACCACACCAAGTGAAATGACTCAACACTCAACATGTCAGCTACCACACCAAGTGAAATGACTCAACACTCAACATGTCAGCTACCACACCAAGTGAAATGACTCAACACTCAACATGTCAGCTACCACACCAAGTGAAATGACTCAACACTCAACATGTCAGCTACCACACCAAGTGAAATGACTCAACATGTCAGCTACCACACCAAGTGAAATGACTCAACACTCAACATGTCAGCTACCACACCAAGTGAAATGACTCAACACTCAACATGTCAGCTACCACACCAAGTGAAATGACTCAACACTCAACATGTCAGCTACCACACCAAGTGAAATGACTGCAACACTTAAAGAGCTGCAGTCAGTTTCAGAATGGGAGTCAAAAAATAATTTAGCCCTAAATATTTCAAAAACTGAAAGCCTTATATTTGGAACAAATCATTCACTAAACCCTAAACCTCAACTAAATCTTATAGTGAATAATGTCGAAGTTGAGGAGACTAAACTGCTTGGAGTAAACCTGTACTGTAAACTGTCATGGTCAAAACATATTGATACAACAGTAGCTAATGTCACGTTGTATAAACAGGCGCCGGAATTAGTAATGGGGGGGTTTAATAATCCACCTAAAATATACAACATGCCATAAAAGGCACTGGCACGAAGCCCAAAACAAACACGTATACAAACACAGGGCTGTAAACCGAACAAAAGAGCGAGGTAAAACCTCTAATAAATACACGAGACGAGACCCGTAATAACAACACACGAGACGAGACCCGTAATAACAATACACGAGACGAGACCCATAATAACAATACACGAGACGAGACCCGTAATAACAATACACGAGACGAGACCCGTAATAACAATACACGAGACCCGTAATAACAATACGAGACCCGTAATAACAATACACGAGACCCGTAATAACAATACACGAGACGAGACCCGTAATAACAATACACGAGACGAGACCCGTAATAACAATACACGAGACGAGACCCGTAATAACAACACACGGGACGAGACCCGTAATAACAACACACGAGACGAGACCCGTAATAACAATACACGAGACGAGACCCGTAATAACAATACACGAGACGAGACCCGTAATAACAATACACGAGACGAGACCCGTAATAACAATACACGAGACGAGACCCGTAATAACAATACACGAGACCCGTAATAACAATACACGAGACCCGTAATAACAATACACGAGACCCGTAATAACAATACACGAGACGAGACCCGTAATAACGACACACGGGATGAGACCTGTAATAACAATACAAGGGACGAGACCCGTAATAACAATACACGAGACGAGACCCGTAATAACAATACACGAGACGAGACCCGTAATAACAATACACGAGACGAGACCCGTAATAACAATACACGGGACGAGACCCGTAATAACAATACACGAGACGAGACCCGTAATAACAATACACGGGACGAGACCCGTAATAACAATACACGAGACCCGTAATAACGACACACGGGATGAGACCCGTAATAACAATACAAGGGACGAGACCCGTAATAACAATACACGAGACGAGACCCGTAATAACAATACATGGGACGAGACCCGTAATAACAATACACGAGACCCGTAATAACAATACACGAGACCCGTAATAACAATACACGAGACCCGTAATAACAATACACGGGACCCGTAATAACAATACACGAGACCCGTAATAACAATACACGGGACGAGACCCGTAATAACAATACACGAGACCCGTAATAACAATACACGGGACGAGACCCGTAATAACAATACACGGGACGAGACCCGTAATAACAATACACGAGACCCGTAATAACAATATACGGGACGAGACCCGTAATAACAATACACGAGACCCGTAATAACAATACACGAGACGAGACCCGTAATAACGACACACGGGACGAGACCCGTAATAACAATACACGGGACGAGACCCGTAATAACAATACACGAGACGAGACCCGTAATAACAATACACGGGACGAGACCCGTAATAACAATACAAGGGACGAGACCCGTAATAACAATACAGACCCGTAATAACAATACACGGGACGAGACCTGTAATAACAATACATGGGACGAGACCCGTAATAACAATACACGGGACGAGACCTGTAATAACAATACACGGGACGAGACCCGTAATAACAACACATGGGACGAGACCCGTAATAACAATACATGGAACGAGACCCGTAATAATGATACATGGAACGAGACCCGTAATAATGATACATGGAACGAGACCCGTAATAACAACACATGGGACGAGACCCGTAATAACAACACATGGAACGAGACCCGTAATAACAACACATGGGACGAGACCCGTAATAACGAGTACACAACAATACACGCAGCACGAAAGCCGAAACAACAAAGCATAGGTACTCATAAGACCAACGGACATGGAACAATAACCGACAAGACAATGGTGAACAGAGGGCACATGTATACAATTACTAATCAGGGGGAATGGGAACCAGGTGTGCGTAATGAAACAGTTCAGTGACGCTGAGAGGCCGGTGACGTAGACCTCCAGAACTGGTGCACGGAAAGACCAACAGCACCGGGGGAATCCGTGACAGCTAAGATGGGGAGAAGTCTGTCCACAATAAAGTGTTACTCTGCCTTCTTAACGACACTATTAACAAGAAAGGTCCTAGTTTTGTAACACCTGGACTACTGTCCAGTCATGTGGTCAGGTGCTGCAAAGAGGAATTTAGGAAAATGACAATTGACCCAGAACAGAGCAGCACGGCTGTCCCTTAATTGTACACTGAGAGCTAACATGAATAATATGCATGTCAATCCCTCCTGGCTCAAAGTTCTCCTCTCTCATCACCCCTCCACCTCTCCCCTCTGCTCCCCTCACCTCTCCTCCTCTCCCCTCCACCTCTCCTCTCCACCTTTCCTCCTCTCCTTTCTTCCTCTCCCTTCCACCTCCCCACCATCTACCCTCTCCTCCTCTCTCCTCCCCTCCACTTCTCTCCTATACTTCTCTGCCCTCTCCACCTATCCTCTCTCCACCTCCTCTCCCTCCTGATCTCTCTTCTCCCCTCCTCCTCTCCCCTCCACTGCTTCTCTCCACCTCTCCTCCCATCCACCGACCTCCCCTCCTCTCCTCTCCTCCTGTCTTCTCTCCTCTCCTCCCATCCACCGACCTCCCCTCCTCTCCTCTCCTCCTGTCTTCTCTCCTCTCCTCCCATCCACCGACCTCCCCTCCTCTCCTCTCCTCCTGTCTTCTCTCCTCTCCTCCCATCCACCTCCCTCCCCTCCTCTCCTCCTGTCTTCTCCCCTCTCCTCCCATCCACCGACCTCCCCTCCTCTCCTCTCCTCCTGTCTTCTCTCCTCTCCTCCCATCCACCGACCTCCCCTCCTCTCCTCCCCTCCTCATCTCCCCTCCACCGCTACACACCACTGGGCCAGAGATGATAACAATGAGGTCAAAGACGCATTATGTCTTTAGTGTGTGTGTGTCACAACTTCCGCCGAAGTCGGTCCCTCTCTTTGTTCGGGCGGTGTTCGGGGGTCGACGTCGCCGGCCTTCTGGCCACCGCCGATTTGTTTTGTCTTAGTCTTACACACCTGGTTTCACTCACCCACTTACCTGTTTATTATTTAACCCTCTGTTCCCCATGTTTGTTTGTGAGTGATTATTCTTTGTAAATCGGTCCGTAATTGTGGGCTCGTATATTTTGCCTTGTATTTTTGTATTTTGAGTAAAGTACGTTGATTACTCATTTCTGCTGTCCTGCGCCTGACTCTCTACACCAGCTACACACGGGACCCCATTACAGTGTGTGTGTGTGTGTGTGTGTGTGTAGCCCCCCAGGGGTTTGTCTGAGTGGACAGCCCTAAGCTCCTGTGTTGAGGTCATCAGTGGGATTGATCCTGTGATGGATCCTGTCTGTGTTTTCTCTCCTGGTGATTGAGCCAGCATGGAGCACCATGTCTATGGAAGATCTCTGGGGTAGGAGGAGAGGTGGGTACTGTAGAACACTCCTGATGTGGGGCTGTGGGTAGAAGGGGAGGAGGTGGGGAGGAAATGAAGATTGCCGTTTCCTTGCCCATACAGTGTGTTTAAGAGGGAGGACCTTTCTAACATAAAGACTAAAGCAGACATATTAGATCAGACCTAGATTCTACTACAGCGATACTGGAAACTCAGAGCCTCATCCGGTTCTATTCTTTCTTTCCGTGTCCCTCGTTTCCCTCGTTTGCGTGTGTTAACTCTGAGTGGGCTATTGAGTGCCCACTTAATGGTGCTTTGTGATGAATGTGAGGGATGAGTGAAAGAAGAGAGAGAGCAGAGAGTCGAGAGCGAGAGAGCAGAGAGCGAGATAGCAGAGAGCGAGAGAGCAGAGGCAGAGAGGGAGAGCAGAGAGAGAGAGCAGGCAGAGAGAGCAGAGAGAGAGAGAGCAGGCAGAGAGAGCAGAGAGAGAGAGAGCAGAGAGAGCAGAGAGAGAGAGAGCAGGGAGAGTGCAGATAGAGAGAGCAGACAGAACAGAGAGAGCAGAGATAGAGAGAGCAGAGAGAGAGCAGAGAGAGAGAGAGAGCACAGAGAGAGCAGATAGAGAGAACAGACAGAGCAGAGAGAGCAGAGAGAGCAGAGAGAAAGGGAGCAGAGAGAGCAGAGAGAGCAGAGAGAAAGAGAGCAGAGAGAGAGCAGAGAGCAGAGAGAGCAGAGAGCAGAGAGAGAGCAGAGAGAGAGTAGAGAGAGAAAGAGAGAGCAGAGAGAGCAGAGAGAGCAGAGAGAGCAGAGAGAGAGTAGAGAGAGAAAGAGAGAGCAGAGAGAGCAGAGAGAGAGCAGAAAGAGAGAGAGCGGCACATGCGAGAAAGGTCTTGCTTTTGCCTGCTCTGCTCTGTGTGATTAGTGGGTAGCTAGGGCTATAAAACACACACACACACACACACACACACACACACACACACACACACACACACACACACACACACACACACACACACACACACACACACACACACACACACACACACACACACACACACACACACATGTAAATGAGAGCCTATGATAGCTCCACTCACCACAAAACAATCAAGTGTCTTTTCAGTTGGTAAATATGGCCACGCGAAAGCATTATCATGAATTACCAATAGACAGGTGACTGGGCTGGCAGGCCTGAAAGAGGCCTCATGGCCACAGACATTGGGCCTGTTTCCCGGTGTGTGTACCTAGTCTACCATAAGAGGGGAAACACAGCAGTGTAAATGTCATCCACGTTTACTTCAAATGTCTACACAAACTCAAACAGTATTGTAGTGTATGTGGAGTGTGTGACTGACATGTTCATTAACTACCCCGGCGAACGTTGATTTTGTCCATCCACACCAGAACTGATCATGATACTTTGGGCTGGCAGGGTAGCCTAGTGGTTAGAGCGTTGGACTAGTAACTGGAAAGTTGCAAGTTCAAACCCCGAGCTGACAAGGTACAAATCTGTCATTCTGCACCTGAACAGGCAGTTAACCCCCAAAAAAGAAAAGCAAAATACTGCAGGTTAAAAGTTCACAACCAAATGTGAACCAACTGTATTCATTTGGGTGCATGTCGGGACATTTAGCTAGCTTGCCGTAGGTAGATCCTTTGTCCTGGGAGATGAGCATTGGTTTGATAGTTTACCTGAAATGCATATGGCCCTTATTTTAACTGGAGCAACATTTTGACCAGGAGTTGTACGAAATGTAGTGTTTCTCTACTCCGACTCTTAACACTAGAAAAGCTTGGCATCGAGCAATCCCGTTCTGTGCCAATGCATTCTATCAGTCTAATAATAAATACATTTCATATATGCTATTATAAAAATAATCATTTGGTTGTGTTTATGTGTTCGGCCTGGTGTGGTTCTCACTCAGAGGCAGGTGTCGTTCGTTGTCTCTGATTGAGAATCATACTTAGGTAGCCTTTTCCCACCTGTGTTTTGTGGGTAATTATTTTCTGTCTAGTGTTTTCTGCACCTTTCAGGACTGTTTCGGTTTTTGTTTATTTCACGTTGTTATTTTGTATTTTGTTGTTCAGTTAATGAACATCACGCTGCGCATTGGTCCAACATTTGATATTCCTCGTCAGAGGAGGACGAAGAATTACGTTACAGTCACTCACGAGCCAATCGTTCCATGGCTTAATAGCTCACTGCATGCAACTGTCTCAAGGTTATGGACGGTCTTTGCATTGTCATCAACTCCTAGTCCATTGTGGATGAATTAAATAGAGGAGGAGGAGAGGAGGGGGCTATGGAGGAGGAGAGGAGGGGAGGCTATGGAGGAGGAGAGGAGGGGTGGCTATGGAGGAGGAGAGGAGGGGTGGCTATGGAGGAGGAGCGGAGGGGAGGCTATGGAGGAGGAGAGGAGGGGAGGCTATGGAGGAGGAGAGGAGGGGAGGCTATGGAGGAGGAGAGGAGGGGTGGCTATGGAGGAGGAGAGGAGGGGTGGCTATGGAGGAGGAGAGGAGGGGAGGCTATGGAGGAGGAGAGGAGGGGAGGCTATGGAGGAGGAGAGGAGGGGTGGCTATGGAGGAGGAGAGGAGGGGAGGCTATGGAGGAGGAGAGGAGGGGAGGCTATGGAGGAGGAGAGGAGGGGTGGCTATGGAGGAGGAGAGGAGGGGAGGCTATGGAGGAGGAGAGGAGGGGAGGCTATGGAGGAGGAGAGGAGGGGGCTATGGAGGAGGAGAGGAGGGGAGGCTATGGAGGAGGAGAGGAGGGGTGGCTATGGAGGAGGAGAGGAGGGGTGGCTATGGAGGAGGAGAGGAGGGGAGGCTATGGAGGAGGAGAGGAGGGGAGGCTATGGAGGAGGAGAGGAGGGGAGGCTATGGAGGAGGAGAGGAGGGGTGGCTATGGAGGAGGAGAGGAGGGGTGGCTATGGAGGAGGAGAGGAGGGGAGGCTATGGAGGAGGAGAGGAGGGGAGGCTATGGAGGAGGAGAGGAGGGCTGCCTATGGAGGAGGAGAGGAGGGGAGGCTATGGAGGAGGAGAGGAGGGGAGGCTATGGAGGAGGAGAGGAGGGGAGGCTATGGAGGAGGAGAGGAGGGGTGGCTATGGAGGAGGAGAGGAGGGGAGGCTATGGAGGAGGAGAGGAGGGGAGGCTATGGACGAGGAGAGGAGGGGAGGCTATGGAGGAGGAGAGGAGGGGTGGCTATGGAGGAGAGGAGGGGAGGCTATGGAGGAGGAGAGGAGGGGTGGCTATGGAGGAGGAGAGGAGGGGAGGCTATGGAGGAGGAGAGGATGGGAGGCTATGGAGGAGGAGAGGAGGGGGCTATGGAGGAGGAGAGGAGGGGAGGCTATGGAGGAGGAGAGGAGGGGTGGCTATGGAGGAGGAGAGGAGGGGTGGCTATGGAGGAGGAGAGGAGGGGAGGCTATGGAGGAGGAGAGGAGGGGAGGCTTTGGAGGAGGAGAGGAGGGGTGGCTATGGAGGAGGAGAGGAGGGGAGGCTATGGAGGAGGAGAGGAGGGGAGGCTATGGAGGAGGAGAGGAGGGGAGGCTATGGAGGAGGAGAGGAGGAGAGGAGGGGAGAGCTGACAGTGGACGTTAGGTGTGAGTGTAGAAGAGACCAAGTGGGAGGCTATCTATCCTGTTATCTAACTTTGTGCACTAGGTTTCTATGTGCTATTTACTGTATATAGTGACTAAATGCACTGAGAACCAGACTGATAATAGAGACAGTGACTAAGTGCACTGAGAACCAGAATGATAATGGAGACAGTGACTAAATGCACAGAGAAAGAGAGAGAGAGAGAGAGAGAGAGAGAGAGAGAGAGAGAGAGAGAGAGAGAGAGAGAGAGAGAGAGAGAGAGAGAGAGAAAGAGAAAGAGAAAGAGAAAGAGAAAGAGAAAGAGAGAGAAGAAGAAGTGCCTTCTATTTAATCGAACGGAATATAATATTTTACATTTTGATCTGGCTAAAAAATACCTGAATCATCTAAAGAACACATTGCCTCATATTGTTGTGAGGCCTGGGGTCCGTTCACCAACCAAGGATTCACAAAATGGGAAAACTTCGAATTGAGAAAGCATGCAGAATTTTGCAAAAACATTCTTAGCGTACAGCAGAAAACCCCAAATAATGCATGCAGAGCAGAATTAGGACGATACTCGCTAATGATCGACATTCTGAAAAGAGACGTTCAATTCTACAACCACCTAAAAGGAAGCAATTTGGTTCTGGGGCTCTTTGCTCCAGGACAGGAACACAATTAGACCCAATAAAATCTTGAGAAAACAAAAAGAGAATTACTTGACACATTGGAAAGAATTAACACAAAAACAGAGCAAACTGGAATGCTATTTGGCCCTAAACAGAGAGTACACAGTGGCAGAATACCTGACCACTGTGACTGTGACCCAAACTTAAGGAAAGCTTTGACTATGTACTGACTCGGTGAGCATAGCCTTGCTATTGAGAGAGGCCGGCATAGGCAGACCTGGCTCTCAAGAGAATACAGGCTATGTGCACACTGCCCACAAAATGAGGTGGAAACTGAGCTGCACTTCCTAACCTCCTGCCAAATGTCTGACCATATTAGAAACACACAAGGTGCATTTGTACGTTTTTCAAACCCCTTCACTTTTTCCACATTTTGTTACGTTACAGCCTTATTCTAAAAATGTTCCTCATTAATCTACATACAATACCCCATAACGACAAAGCGAAAACAGGTTTGTAGAAATTACAGCCCACTTGGAGTTTGCCTAAAGGCACCTAAAAGACCATGAGAACCAAGATTCTCTGGTCTGATGAAACCAAGATTGAACTCTTTGACCTGAATGTCAAGTGTCAAGTCTGGAGGAAGCCAGGCACCGCTCATCACCTGCACAATACCATCCCTACGGTGAAGCATGGTGTTGGCAGCATCATGCTGTCGGGATGTTTTTCAGCGGCAGGGATTGTGAGACAAGTCAGGATCGAGGGAAAGATGAACGTAGCAAAGTACAGAAAGATCCTTGATGAAAACCTGCTCCAGAGCGCTCAGGACCTCAGACTGGGGTGAAGGTTCACCTTAAAACAGGACAATGACTCTAAGCTCACAGCCAAGACAACACAGGAGTGGCTTTGGCTTCGGGGCTTCGGGACAAGTCTCTGAATGTCCTTCAGTGGCCCAGCCAGAGCCCAAAGACCTGAAAATAGCTGTGCAGCGACGCTCCACATCCAAGCTGACAGAGCTTAAGAGGATCTGCAAAGAGGAATGGGAGAAACTCCCCAAATACAGGTGTGCCAAGTTTGTAGCCTCATAACCAAGAAGACTCAAGGCTGTAATTGCTGCCAAAGATGCTTCAACAAAGTGTTGAGTAAAGGGTCTGAATACTTACTATGTAAATGTGATATTTGCATTTTTAATTTTGTGTGTAGATTGTTCCCCCCCCCATCAATTTAATCCATTTTAGAATGTAGAAAAAGTGAAGGGGTCTGAATACTTTCCGAATGCACTGTATTTCCCTCAGATTACACAGACACACAAAGAATTCTAAAGCAAATCCAATTTGATAAACTCCCATATCTATTAGGTGAAATACCACAGTGTGCCATCACAGAGGCAAGAGGTGTGCCATCACAGAGGCAAGAGGTGTGCCATCACAGAGGCAAGAGGTGTGCCATCACAGAGGCAAGAGGTATGCCATCACAGAGGCAGGAGGTGTGCCATCACAGAGGCAGGAGGTGTGCCATCACAGAGGCAGGAGGTGTGCCATCACAGAGGCAGGAGGTGTGCCATCACAGAGGCAAGAGGTGTGCCATCACAGAGGCAGGAGGTGTGCCATCACAGAGGCAGGAGGTGTGCCATCACAGAGGCAGGAGGTGTGCCATCACAGAGGCAGGAGGTGTGCCATCACAGAGGCAGGAGGTGTGCCATCACAGAGGCAAGAGGTGTGCCATCACAGAGGCAAGAGGTGTGCCATCACAGAGGCAAGAGGTGTGCCATCACAGAGGCAGGAGGTGTGCCATCACAGAGGGAGGAGGTGTGCCATCACAGAGGCAGGAGGTGTGCCATCACAGAGGCAAGAGGTGTGCCATCACAGAGGCAAGAGGTGTGCCATCACAGAGGCAAGAGTTACCTGTTACCATATGAAAGGGCAACCAGTGGAGCACAAACACCATTATAAATACAAACCATCTGTCTATTTATTATCTGTTTTGTATTTTAACTATTTGCAAATTGTTACAACACTGTAAATAACCAATACAACATTTTAAATGTATATATTATTTTTCAACTCTCTTGTGAGTGTAATGTTTACTGTTAATTTCTGATTGTTTATTATATTTTTGTTTGTTTTATTTAACTTTATTTGGCAATGTAAACATATGTTTTCCATGCCAATAAAGTCCTTTGAATTGAGAGAGAGAGATACTGGAATGAGGGAGAGAGGGAACGATAGAGCTGGCAATAAAGAGAAAAGATGGAGAGGGGGACAGAGAGATGAAGAGAGAGCCAACGAGAGGGTTCTGACGAGAATGAAAGCCACGTCAGCCATCTTGGCAGGTTGACTGAAGAGAGAGGAGGAAATCCACTCATCTACGTTCCCAGTCTCTCTACACCCACACACACCTGCGTTCCCCGTCTCTAGACAGAGAAAAGCCGAGTTGAGCTGCTCATTATTTGTGTTTGTGTCGTCTGTCCTCTGTCGCATGCCTGCCTCCCAGAAACATGCCTCTCTCTCTCTCTCTCTCCCTCTCTCTGCAGAGAGCCTCAAAACATTTGAGGTGGCTTACTCAGGCCTAGATAGATTAGCAGTCTGTATCTGTGGCCCTGAGGAGCCCAGAGGGGCCATCTGTTTCCCTCTACTACTAACGCCTTCCAGCTACCACACAGTCACCACAGTCAACAGTTCAACAGTACTCCTCCCTACTCCTCCCCGGTCCTCCCCTCGTCCTCCACGACTCCTCCCCGGTCCTCCCCTCGTTCTCCCCTACTCCCCCCACTCCTCCAACACTCCTCCCCTACTCCTCCACAACTCCACACTCCTCCCCTCCTCCTCCTTACTCCTCCCCTACACCTCCCCTACTCCTTCCTCCCCTCGTCCTCCCTATACCTCCCCTACTCCTTCCTCCCCTCGCCCTCCCCTCGTCCTCCCTAATCCTCCCCTACTCCTTCCTCCCCTCGTCTTCCCTACACCTCCCCTACTCCTTCCTCCCCTCGCCCTCCCCTCGTCCTCCCTAATCCTCCCCTACTCCTTCCTCCCCTCGTCCTCCCTAATCCTCCCCTACTCCTTCCTCCCCTCGCCCTCCCCTCGTCCTCCCTAATCCTCCCCTACTCCTCCCTCCCCTCGTCCTCCCTTCTCCTCCCCTAATCTTTCCTCCCCTCGCCCTCCCCTCGTCTTCCCTACTCATCCCCTCGTCTTCCCTAATCCTCCCCAATTCCTTCCTCCCCTCGTCCTCCCTACTCCTCCCCTACTCCTTCCTCCCCTCGTCTTCCATACTCCTCCCCTACTCCTTCCTCCCCTCGTCCTCCCTAATCCTCCCCTACGCATTCTTCCCCTCGTCCTCCTTAATCCTCCCCTACTCCTTCCTCCCCTCGTCCTCCCTAATCATCCCCTACTCCTTCCTCCCCTCGTCCTCCCTACTCCTCCCCTACTCCGTCCTCCCCTCGTCCTCCCTACTCCTTCCCTACTTCTTCCTCCCCTCGTCTTCCCTAATCCTCCCCTACTCCGTCCTCCCCTCGTCCTCCCTTCTCCTCCCCTACTCCTTCCTCCCCTCGTCTTCCCTAATCCTCCCCTACTCCGTCCTCCCCTCGTCCTCCCTACTCCTCCCTTACTCCTTCCTCCCCTCGTCGTCCCTACTCATCCCCTACTCTTTCCTCCCCTCGTCCTCCCTAATCCTCCCCTATGCATTCTTCCCCTCGTCCTCCCTAATCCTCCCCTACTCCTTCCTCCCCTCGTCCTCCCTAATCATCCCCTACTCCTTCCTCCCCTCGTCCTCCCTAATCATCCCCTACTCCTTCCTCCCCTCGTCCTCCCTACTCCTCCCCTACTCCTTCCTCCCCTCGTCCTCCCTAATCCTCCCCTACTCATTCTTCCCCTCGTCCTCCCTAATCCTCCCTTACTTCTTCCTCCCCTCGTCTTCCCTACTCCGTCTTCCCCTCGTCCTCCCCTCGTCCTCCCTACTCCTTCCCTACTTCTTCCTCCCCTCGTCTTCCCTACCCCTTCCCTACTTCTTCCTCCCCTCGTTCTCCCTAATCCTCCCCTACTCCATCCTCCCCTCGTCCTCCCTACTCCTCCCCTACTCCTTCCTCCCCTCGTCCTCCCTACTCCTCCCCTACTCCGTCCTCCCCTCGTCCTCCTTACTCCTTCCCTACTTCTTCCTCCCCTCGTCTCCCCTAATCCTCCCCTACTCCATCCTCCCCTCGTCCTCCCTACTCCTTCCCTACTCCTTCTACCCCTCGTCCTCCCTAATCCTCCCCTACTCCTTCCTCCCCTCGTCCTCCCTAATCCTCCCCTACTCCTTCCTCCCCTCGTCCTCCCTAATCCTCCCCTACTCCTTCCTCCCCTCGTCCTCCCTACTCCTCCCCTACTCCTTCCTCCCCTCGTCCTCCCTAATCCTCCCCTACTCATTCTTCCCCTCGTCCTCCCTAATCCTCCCTTACTTCTTCCTCCCCTCGTCTTCCCTACTCCGTCTTCCCCTCGTCCTCCCCTCGTCCTCCCTACTCCTTCCCTACTTCTTCCTCCCCTCGTCTTCCCTACTCCTCCCCTACTCCGTCCTCCCCTCGTCCTCCCTACTCCTCCCCTACTCCTTCCTCCTCTCGTCCTCCTTACTCCTTCCCTACTCCTTCCCTACTTCTTCCTCCCCTCGTCTTCCCTACTCCTCCCCTACTCCGTCCTCCCTCGTCCTCCCCTCGTCCTCCCTACTCCTTCCCTACTTCTTCCTCCCCTCGTGTTCCCTACTCCTCCCCTACTCCGTCCTCCCCTCGTCCTCCCTACTCCTCCCCTACTCCTTCCTCCCCTCATCCTCCTTACTCCTTCCCTACTCCTTCCCTACTTCTTCCTCCCCTCGTCTTCCCTACTCCTCCCCTACTCCGTCCTCCCCTCGTCCTCCCTACTCCTTCCCTACTTCTTCCTCCCCTCGTCTTCCCTACTCCTCACCTACTCCGTCCTCCCCTCGTCCTCCCTACTCCTCCCCTACTCCGTCCTCCCCTCGCCCTCCCTACTCCTCCCCTACTCCGTCCTCCCCTCGTCCTCCCCCTCGTCCTCCCTACTCCTTCCCTACTTCTTCCTCCCCTCGTCTTCCCTACCCCTTCCCTACTTCTTCCTCCCCTCGTCCTCCCTAATCCTCCCCTACTCCATCCTCCCCTCGTCCTCCCTACTCCTCCCCTACTCCTTCCTCCCCTCGTCCTCCCTACTCCTCCCCTACTCCGTCCTCCCCTCGTCCTCCCTACTCCTTCCCTACTCCTTCCTCCCCTCGTCCTCCTTACTCCTTCCCTACTTCTTCCTCCCCTCGTCTCCCCTAATCCTCCCCTACTCCATCCTCCCCTCGTCCTCCCTACTCCTTCCCTACTCCTTCTTCCCCTCGTCCTCCCTAATCCTCCCCTACTCCTTCCTCCCCTCGTCCTCCCTAATCATCCCCTACTCCTTCCTCCCCTCGTCCTCCCTAATCATCCCCTACTCCTTCCTCCCCTTGTCCTCCCTACTCCTCCCCTACTCCTTCCTCCCCTCGTCCTCCCTAATCCTCCCCTACTCATTCTTCCCCTCGTCCTCCCTAATCCTCCCTTACTTCTTCCTCCCCTCGTCTTCCCTACTCCGTCTTCCCCTCGTCCTCCCCTCGTCCTCCCTACTCCTTCCCTACTTCTTCCTCCCCTCGTCTTCCCTACTCCTCCCCTACTCCGTCCTCCCCTCGTCCTCCCTACTCCTCCCCTACTCCTTCCTCCTCTCGTCCTCCTTACTCCTTCCCTACTCCTTCCCTACTTCTTCCTCCCCTCGTCTTCCCTACTCCTCCCCTACTCCGTCCTCCCCTCGTCCTCCCCTCGTCCTCCCTACTCCTTCCCTACTTCTTCCTCCCCCTCGTCTTCCCTACTCCTCCCCTACTCCGTCCTCCCCTCGTCCTCCCTACTCCTCCCCTACTCCTTCCTCCTCTCGTCCTCCTTACTCCTTCCCTACTCCTTCCCTACTTCTTCCTCCCCTCGTCTTCCCTACTCCTCCCCTACTCCGTCCTCCCCTCGTCCTCCCCTCGTCCTCCCTACTCCTTCCCTACTTCTTCCTCCCCTCGTGTTCCCTACTCCTCCCCTACTCCGTCCTCCCCTCGTCCTCCCTACTCCTCCCCTACTCCTTCCTCCCCTCATCCTCCTTACTCCTTCCCTACTCCTTCCCTACTTCTTCCTCCCCTCGTCTTCCCTACTCCTCCCCTACTCCGTCCTCCCCTCGTCCTCCCTACTCCTTCCCTACTTCTTCCTCCCCTCGTCTTCCCTACTCCTCACCTACTCCGTCCTCCCCTCGTCCTCCCTACTCCTCCCCTACTCCGTCCTCCCCTCGCCCTCCCTACTCCTCCCCTACTCCGTCCTCCCCTCGTCCTCCCCTCGTCCTCCCTACTCCTTCCCTACTTCTTCCTCCCCTCGTCTTCCCTACCCCTTCCCTACTTCTTCCTCCCCTCGTCCTCCCTAATCCTCCCCTACTCCATCCTCCCCTCGTCCTCCCTACTCCTCCCCTACTCCTTCCTCCCCTCGTCCTCCCTACTCCTCCCCTACTCCGTCCTCCCCTCGTCCTCCCTACTCCTTCCCTACTCCTTCCTCCCCTCGTCCTCCTTACTCCTTCCCTACTTCTTCCTCCCCTCGTCTCCCCTAATCCTCCCCTACTCCATCCTCCCCTCGTCCTCCCTACTCCTTCCCTACTCCTTCTTCCCCTCGTCCTCCCTAATCCTCCCCCTACTCCTTCCTCCCCTCGTCCTCCCTAATCATCCCCTACTCCTTCCTCCCCTCGTCCTCCCTAATCATCCCCTACTCCTTCCTCCCCTTGTCCTCCCTACTCCTCCCCTACTCCTTCCTCCCCTCGTCCTCCCTAATCCTCCCCTACTCATTCTTCCCCTCGTCCTCCCTAATCCTCCCTTACTTCTTCCTCCCCTCGTCTTCCCTACTCCGTCTTCCCCTCGTCCTCCCCTCGTCCTCCCTACTCCTTCCCTACTTCTTCCTCCCCTCGTCTTCCCTACTCCTCCCCTACTCCGTCCTCCCCTCGTCCTCCCTACTCCTCCCCTACTCCTTCCTCCTCTCGTCCTCCTTACTCCTTCCCTACTCCTTCCCTACTTCTTCCTCCCCTCGTCTTCCCTACTCCTCCCCTACTCCGTCCTCCCCTCGTCCTCCCCTCGTCCTCCCTACTCCTTCCCTACTTCTTCCTCCCCTCGTGTTCCCTACTCCTCCCCTACTCCGTCCTCCCCTCGTCCTCCCTACTCCTCCCCTACTCCTTCCTCCCCTCATCCTCCTTACTCCTTCCCTACTCCTTCCCTACTTCTTCCTCCCCTCGTCTTCCCTACTCCTCCCCTACTCCGTCCTCCCCTCGTCCTCCCTACTCCTTCCCTACTTCTTCCTCCCCTCGTCTTCCCTACTCCTCACCTACTCCGTCCTCCCCTCGTCCTCCCTACTCCTCCCCTACTCCGTCCTCCCCTCGCCCTCCCTACTCCTCCCCTACTCCGTCCTCCCCTCGTCCTCCCTACTCCTCCCCTACTCCTTCCTCCCCTCGTCCTCCCTACTCCTTCCCTACTTCTTCCTCCCCTCGTCTTCCCTAACCCTCCCCTACTCCGTCCTCCCCTTGTCCTCCCTACTCCTCCCTACTCCTTCCTCCCCTCGTCCTCCCTACTCCTCCCCTACTCCTTCCTCCCCTCGTCCTCCCTAATCCTCCCCTACTCCGTCCTCCCCTCGCCCTCCCTACTCCTC
>NC_068432.1:44270288-44322788 GCF_023373465.1 Oncorhynchus keta
CAGTTTGGCCGGTCGGCCAGCTCTAGGAAGAGTCTTAGTGGTTCCAAACTTCTTTCATTTAAGATTGATGGAGGCCAGTGTGTTGTTGGGGACCTTCAATACTGCAGACATTTTTTGGTAACACTACCCCAGATCTGTGCCTTGAAACAATCCTGTATCAGAGCTCTACAGACAATTCCTTCGACCTCATAGAGTGGTTTTTGCTCTGACATGCACTGTCAACTGTGGGACCTTATATAGACAGGTGTGTGCCTTTCCATATCTTGTCCAATCAATTGAATTTACAACAGGTGTAACATTTGTCATCGGAAGGATACCAAGGTGCAGTGTGGTAAGTGTTCATGATACTTTAATTACTCAGATCACCAAACAAAAACAACAAAAGAACAATGAACGTCACGTTCTGCAGGCTTCACAGAGCTAACACCAAAAGGAGAATGACAACATATATGTGATCCCCAATCAGAGACAACGAATAAACAGCTGCCTCTGATTGGGAACCACACTCGGCAAAAAAACAAAGAAGTAGAAAACATAGAAATAAAGAAAATAGAATGCCCACCCTAGTCACACCCTGGCCTAACCAAAATAGAGAATAAATGCCTCTCTATGGCCAGGGCGTGACAGTACCCCCCCCAAATGTGCGGACCCTGGCCGCAGAACTTGACTCTAATGGGGAGGGTCCAGGTGGGCATCTCTTCACGGCGGCGGTCCGGTGCGGGCTGTAGACCCCCCTGCGCCCGCAGATCCCTTCACTTTGGTGGCGGCCCTGGTGCATGGACCTTCACTGGAGGAAACGTGCCGCAGATCATCGCCGAAGCAACCAGACCACCGATCATTGCTGGAGGCTCTGGACCGGAGACCGTCGCTGCATGGATCATCACTGCAGGCTCCGGACCGCGGATCGACGCTGGAGGCTTCGTGCCATGGATCATCACTGGAGGCTTCGTGCCATGGATCATCACTGGAGGCTTTGTGCCATGGATCATCACTGGAGGCTTCGTGCCATGGATCATCACTGGAGGCTTCGAAAGTGGAGCCGGAACAGGTCTCAATGGACTGAGGAGACGTACTGGAAGCCTGGTACGTGGAGCTGCCACAACACGTCCTGGCTGTATACCCACTCTAGCTCGGTGAGTGTGGAGAGCTGGCACAGGACGCACTGGGCTGTGCAGACGCACCGGAGACACAGTACGCAGAGTCGGAGCAGGATATCCTGGGCCGGGGAGGCGCACCGGAGGTCTGGAGCGCAGAGCTGGCACAACTCATCCTGGCTGGATCCCACCCGTAGCCCGGCAAGTGTGGGGAGCTGAAACAGGCTGCACTGGGCTTTGCTGGCAAACCGGGGACACCGTGTGTAGAGCTGGCGCTGGATAACCTGGACCGAGGAGATGCCCAGGAGACCAGGAACGCCGGCACAATCCGTCCTGGCTGAATGCCCACTCTAGCACAGCCACTGCAGGGAGCTTGCACAGAGAGCACCGGGCTGTGGCGGTGCACCGAAGGCATGGTAGTCTAACCTATTTCCGCGTTGTGCCTTTTCCTTTTCAATTATGATTACATTGGTTGAACGCCCTCCACTTCTTTCTATTATCAATATTTATTTACAGACACTGTAGTAAACTACAGTCTAATCATGTTTAAGTTCATTTCATATTTATGTTAACTGCCACTTGCTTCTCCACCCCGGTGTAGGCAGCCTTCTCTATTTTAATGAGACCACACATACTAGGAGCACTTGGACTCTCACGCCCAACTAGGAGAGGAGAGGTATGCTACTGAAGATGAAGAAGTGAATTCTGTGTGTGAATAATTCAACAAAATGTGTGCTTTTAATACAGTAGGTAGGCGAACACATTCAAAACAGAAAGAGGACCGTTTCCAAATACAAACATATTTTCATCCCAAAGTCGTCTGTCTGACCGCCCGCGCCCCGCAGGCATCCTGTTGGAACGCAGCCCAGCAGGCATCCGGTTGGAACGCAGCCCAGCAGGCATCCGGTTGGAACGCAGCCCAGCAGGCATCCTGTTGGAACGCAGCCCAGCAGGCATCCGGTTGGAACGCAGCCCAGCAGGCATCCGGTTGGAATGCAGCCCAGCAGGCATCCTGCTGGAATGCAGCCCAGCAGGCATCCTGCTGGAACGCAGCCCAGCAGGCATCCTGTTGGAACGCAGCCCAGCAGGCATCCGGTTGGAATGTAGCCCAGCAGGCATCCGGTTGGAATGCAGCCCAGCAGGCCTCCTGTTGGAACGCAGCCCAGCAGGCCTCCTGTTGGAACGCAGCCCAGCAGGCATCCAGTTGGAACGCAGCCCTGAAGGCATCCTGTTGGAACGCAGCCCAGCAGGCATCCGGTTGGAACGCAGCCCAGCAGGCATCCGGTTGGAACGCAGCCCAGCAGGCATCCGGTTGGAATGCAGCCCAGCAGGCATCCGGTTGGAACGCAGCCCAGAATTTCTGAATTTAACTGAATTTATCTATTTCACCTTTATTTAACCAGATAGGCCAGTTGAGAACAAGTTCTCATTTACAACTGTGACCTGGCCAAGATAAAGCAAAGCAATGATACACAAAAAACAATACAGAGTTACACATGGGATAAACAAACATATAGTAAATAATACAGTAAAAAAGTGTATATACAGTGTGTGTAAATGTAGTAAGATTAGGGAGGTAAGGCAATAAATAGGCCGTAGTGGTGAATTAATTACAATTTAGCAATTAAACACTGGACTGATAGATGTGCAGAAGATGAATGTGCAAGTAAACATACTGGGGTGCAAAGGAGGAAAAAAAAGATTATGGGGATGAGGTAGTTGGATGGGCTATTTACAGATGGGCTATGTACAGGTGCAGTGATCTGTGAGCTGCTCTGACAGCTGGTGCTTAAAGTTAGTGAGGGAGATATGAGCCTCCAGCTTCAGTGATGTTTGCAATTCGTACCAGTCATTGGCAGCAGGGAACTGGAAGGAAAGGCGGCCAAAGGAGGAGTTGGCTTTGGGGGTGACCAGTGAAATATACCTGCTGGAGCGTGTGCTACGGGTGGGTGCTGCTATGTTGACCAGTGAGCTGAGATAAGGCGGGGCTTTACCTAACAAAGACATATAGATGACCTGGAGCCAGTGGATTTGGCGATAAATATGAAGCGAGGGCCAGCCAGTGAGAGCATACAGGTTGCAGTGGTGGGTAGTATATGGGGCTTTGGTGACAAAGTGGATGGCACTGTGATAGACTACATCCAATTTGAGTAGAGTGTTGGAGGCTATTTTGGAAATGACATCGCCGAAGTCAAGGATCGGTAGGAAGGTCAGTTTTAGGAAGGGTATGTTTAGCAGCATGAGTGAAGGATGCTTTGTTGCAAAATAGGAAGCCGATTTTAGATTAATGTGAGTCTGGCAGGAGAGTTTACATTCTAACCAGACACCTAGGTATTTATAGTTGTCCACATATTCTAAGTCAGAACCGTCCAGAGTAGTGATGCTAGACCGGTGGGTGGTTGCAGGCAGCGATCGGTTAAAGAGCATGCATTTAGTTTTTCTTGCATTTAAGAGCAGTTTGAGGCCACGGAAGGAGAGTTGTATGGAAGCTGAAGCTCATCTGGAGGTTTATCAACACAATGTCCAAAGAAGGGCCAGAAGTATACAGAATAACATGCACTCAGAAATGTCTTTCCTCTGCTGGAGGTGTAAAACACTAAATCTGCATATGTTATGGACCTGTGGAGGCTGGCTGAATTCTGGCACAGAGTGTGTTCTTTTATCTCAGCATGTCTACAGATTCTCCCTTCTCACTGTTTTTGTTTGCTTGGAAATGTTGATACTGGAGACTTATCTGAAGAAACTGTGTAACTAAGCATTTATAGCGGCTAAGAAATGCATTGCCATGAACTGGAAGGTTGGCTATGAACTGGAAGGTTGCCTATGAACTGGAAGGTTGGCTATCAACTGGAAGGTTGGCTATGAACTGGAAGGTTGGCTATCAACTGGAAGGTTGGCTATGAACTGGAAGGTTGGCTATCAACTGGAAGGTTGGCTATCAACTGGAAGGTTGGCTATGAACTGGAAGGTTGGCTATTTTTTTAATTTTTTTAAAAAATTTTTTTTTTTTTTTTTTTACCTTTATTTAACCAGGCAAGTCAGTTAAGAACATATTCTTATTTTCAATGACGGCCTGGGAACAGTGGGTTAACTGCCTGTTCAGGGGCAGAACGACAGATTTGTACCTTGTCAGCTCGGGGGTTTGAACTCACAATCTTCCGGTTACTAGTCCAACGCTCTAACCACTAGGCTACGCTGCCGCCCCTATGAACTGGAAGGTTGGCTATCAACTGGAAGGTTGGCTATGAACTGGAAGGTTGGCTATGAACTGGAAGGTTGGCTATGAACTGGAAGGTTGGCTATCAACTGGAAGGTTGGCTATGAACTGGAAGGTTGGCTATCAACTGGAAGGTTGGCTATCAACTGGAAGGTTGGCTATCAACTGGAAGGTTGGCTATGAACTGGAAGGTTGGCTATCAACTGGAAGGTTGGCTATCAACTGGAAGGTTGGCTATGAACTGGAAGGTTGGCTATCAACTGGAAGGTTGGCTATCAACTGGAAGGTTGGCTATGAACTGGAAGGTTGGCTATGAACTGGAAGGTTGGCTATCAACTGGAAGGTTGGCTATCAACTGGAAGGTTGGCTATGAACTGGAAGGTTGGCTATCAACTGGAAGGTTGGCTATCAACTGGAAGGTTTGCTATCAACTGGAAGGTTGGCTATGAACTGGAAGGTTGGCTATCCTCCCACAATGTCAAGTTATGTATCACTGGATTTGATTTATTACCAGATTAAGGGTTTCCTGGGCAACTTTCATAAGGTCTGGATGCCTAATATGGAATACAGTACAACAAAAGGAGTCTGTATTGAAAACATGCCCACGTCAGGGGAGATACCTATTTAGGCAAACCCTGCTGGGCTGCTCAGTCCTGGCCCTGAGGGTCTGTCATCCTGTGGGTTGTCACTCTGGCCTTGACCTAACACACTCAAAACCAATAATGAATGTTTCACTAAGACCCTAAAGCTGAGTGGGGTTTCCTAGCTTGATGACTGTGGGCATTTTTGCTTACTTCTTGTTCTAAATGGAAACGGCATATTGGATTGCGTAAAAATGCAGTAAGAAAAACCCCATACCATGAAAGACGGAACAGCACAGCAGAGAGGGGAGCGATAGGAGGGAAGGAGAGAGAGAGAGAGGGTGTGTGTGTGTGTGCGCGCGTGTGTGTGTGTGTGTGTGTGTGTGTGTGTGTGTGTGTGTGTGTGTGTGTGTGTGTGTGAGTGAGAGAGTGTGTGTGTTTTGTGTGTGTGTGAGAGAGAGTGAGAAGAGGGAGAGAGCTGTAAATGTCAGTGTGTGTGTGTGTGTGTGTGTGTGTGTGTGTGTGTGTGTGTGTGTGTGTGTGTGTGTGTGTGTGTGTGTGTGTGTGTGTGTGTGTGTGTGTGTGTGTGTGTGTGAGAGAGAGAGTGTGTGTGTTTTGTGTGTGTGTGTGAGAGAGAGTGAGAAGAGGGAGAGAGCTGTACATGTCAGTGTGTGTGTGTGTGTGTGTGTGTGTGTGTGTGTGTGTGTGTGTGTGTGTGTGTGTGTGTGTGTGTGTGTGTGTGTGTGTGTGTGTGTGTGTGTGTGTGTGTGTGTGTGTGTGTGTGTGAGAGAGAGAGAGAGAGTGTGTGTGTTTTGTGTGTGTGTGTGTGTGAGAGAGAGTGAGAAGAGGGAGAGAGCTGTACATGTCAGTGTGTGTATGTGTGTCTGAGCTGTCATTACAGAGCGGGGCTCAATAGCTGTAGCATTTGCTCATGAGTGGTATATTACAGATAAGCATGAATAGAGCGCTTGTAGAACGACCAGAGCCGGTCTCTGCTGTGGCGATATAATTGGCTGTATTTGTTCAGTGGGGCTGGGTGGTGGGAGGGAGGAAGGCTGATTTTCTTTGGTTAATTATAGAGATATGAATGAGAGGGGCTTTTAGACTAGAATTGTCCCCACTTCTCTCTGCTGGACACATGACTCTTCGGGCTCAGACAAGGAAAAATTTGAGCACATTCTAAAATGGTACACTCTATGGACCCTGGTCAAAATTAGTGCACTATAGCAAAAGGGACCCATTTGGGACGCAATCCTTGTTAGGATATTCATTACACAGAATGACTACAAATGACCTAATTTGTTCCAAAAGGCCAGTCATGTACAGCAGGTCTCCATTGTGCTGAGGTCAAGCTGCCGCTCCGCAGCCTCTTGACCTATAAGGTCATCAGGGATTTGACCTCAGACCTCAATCTCAACCTTTGGTCACCTACATCCTTTTATTTCACCTTTATTTAACCAGGTAGGTTAGTTGAGAACAAGTTCTCATTTGCAACTGCGACCTGACTCAGATAAAGCATAGCAGTGTGAACAGACAAGATGTAACCTGGGTCCCAAGGACCATATTATCGGATGGTGATACCTAAAGATCATTAGTCCCTTTCACTAGGTCTGCACTCTGAGGCATAGCATATTAGCATACCATAGGAGATTGTACACGAAAATATCCTTAAATCAACACTACATGTTTTAATCCTCTTTAAAGCTTACCCTTTGAGGAATTCACAGTCACCTTGATAACAAGGAGGATCATTTGTGTACCTGATAGTGTCCCTGGTAGTGTCCCTGGTAGTGTCCCTGGTAGTGTCCCTGGTAGTGTCCCTGATAGTGTCCCTGGTAGTGTCCCTGGTAGTGTCCCTGATAGTGTCCCTGGTAGTGTCCCTGATAGTGTCCCTGGTAGTGTCCCTGGTAGTGTCCCTGGTAACATATCTGATTGTGCCCCTGATAGTGTCCCTGGTAGTGTCCCTGGTAGTGTCCCTGGTAGTGTCCCTGGTAGTGTCCCTGGTAGTGTCCCTGGTAACATATCTGATTGTGCCCCTGATAGTGTCCCTGGTAGTGTCCCTGGTAGTGTCCCTGGTAGTGTCCCTGGTAGTGTCCCTGGTAGTGTCCCTGATAGTGTCCCTGATAGTGTCACTGGTAGTGTCCCTGGTAGTGTCCCTGATAGTGTCCCTGATAGTGTCACTGGTAGTGTCCCTGATAGTGTCCCTGGTAGTGTCCCTGATAGTGTCCCTGATAGTGTCACTGGTAGTGTCCCTGGTAGTGTCCCTGATAGTGTCACTGGTAGTGTCCCTGGTAGTGTCCCTGATAACATATCTGATTGTGCCCCTGATAGTGTCTCTGGTAGTGTCCCTGGTAGTGTCCCTGATAACATATATGATTGTGCCCCTGATAGTGTCCTTGGTAGTGTCCCTGGTAGTGTCCCTGGTAGTGTCCCTGATAGTGTCCCTGGTAGTGTCCCTGGTAACATATCTGATTGTGCCCCTGGTAGTGTCCCTGGTAGTGTCACTGATTGTGCCCCTGGTAGTGTCCCTGGTAGTGTCACTGATTGTGTCCCTGGTAGTGTCCCTGATAACATATATGATTGTGCCCCTGGTAGTGTCCCTGGTAGTGTCACTGATTGTGTCCCTGGTAGTGTCCCTGGTAACATATCTGATTGTGCCCCTGATAGTGTCCCTGGTAGTGTCCCTGGTAGTGCCCCTGATAGTGTCTCTGGTAGTGTCCCTGGTAGTGTCCCTGATAACATATATGATTGTGCCCCTAATAGTGTCCTTGGTAGTGTCCCTGGTAGTGTCCCTGGTAGTGTCCCTGGTAGTATCCCTGGTAACATATCTGATTGTGCCCCTGGTAGTGTCCCTGGTAGTGTCACTGATTGTGTCCCTGGTAGTGTCCCTGCTAGTGTCCCTGGTAACATATCTGATTGTGCCCCTGATAGTGTCTCTGGTAGTGTCCCTGGTAGTGCCCCTGATAGTGTCCCTGGTAGTGTCCCTGGTAGTGTCACTGGTAGTGCCCCTGATAGTGTCCCTGGTAGTGCCCCTGGTAGTGTCCCTGGTAGTGTCACTGGTAGTGTCCCTGGTAGTGTCCCTGGTAGTGCCCCTGATAGTGTCCCTGGTAGTGCCCCTGATAGTGTCCCTGGTAGTGTCCCTGGTAGTGTCCCTGGTAGTGTCACTGGTAGTGCCCCTGATAGTGTCCCTGGTAGTGCCCCTGGTAGTGTCCCTGGTAGTGTCACTGGTAGTGTCCCTGGTAGTGTCCGTGGTAGTGCCCCTGATAGTGTCCCTGGTAGTGTCACTGATAACATATCTGATTGTGCCCCTGATAGTGTCCCTGGTAGTGTCCCTGGTAGTGCCCCTGATAGTGTCCCTGGTAGTGTCCCTGGTAGTGTCCCTGATAGTGTCCCTGGTAGTGCCCCTGGTAGTGTCCCTGGTAGTGTCACTGGTAGTGTCCCTGGTAGTGTCCCTGGTAGTGCCCCTGATAGTGTCCCTGGTAGTGTCCCTGGTAGTGTCACTGGTAGTGTCCCTGGTAGTGTCCCTGATAGTGTCCCTGGTAGTGTCCCTGGTAGTGTCCCTGGTAACATATCTGATTGTGCCCCTGATAGTGTCCCAGGTAGTGTCCCAGGTCGTGTCACTGATAACATATCTGATTGTAACTGTCTCTCATGAGGACCACCACAGGAATGGAAGACCCAGAGTTACCTCTGCTGCAGAGGATAAGTTCATTGGAGTTAACTGCACCTCGGAAATTGCAGTCCAAATAAATGCTTCACAGAGTTAAAGTAAGATACATCTCAACATCAACTGTTCAGAGGAGACTGGGTGAATCAGACCTTCATGGTCAAATTGCTGCAAAGGAGAGTGATGGAGTGCTGCATCAGATGACCTGGCCTCCACAATTACCCGACTTCAACCTGATTGAGAAGGTTTGGGATGAGTTGGACTGCAGAGTGAAGAAAAAGCAACCAACAAGTGCTCCGCATATCTGGGAACTACTTCAAGACATTTGGAAAAGCATTCCAGTTGAAGCTGGTTGAGAGAATGCCAAGCTTGTACAAAGCTGTCATCAAGGTAAAGGGTGGCTACTTTGAAGAATCTAAAATCTAAAATATATTTAGATTTGTTTAACAATTTTGGTTACTCCATGATTCCATGTGTGTTATTTCATAGTTTTGATGTCTTCACTATTATTCAACAATGTACAAAATAGTAAAAATAAAGAAAAACCATTGAATGAGTAGGTGACAGGAGCAAGAGAGGAGAGACAGGAGCGGGAGAGGAGAGACAGGAACGGAGGGGCAGCAGAGGAGAGACAGGAGCGGGAGAGGAGAGACAGGAGCGGGGGGGCAGCAGAGGAGAGACAGGAGAGGAGAAGAGAGGCAGGAGAGACAGGAGAGGAGAGACATGATGTGCGAGACAAGAGGCGTGAGACAGGAGAGGAGAGCCTGGAGAGGAGAGGAGAGCAGGAGAGGAGAGGAGAGCCTGGAGAGGAGAGGAGAGCAAGAGAGGCAGGAGAGACAGGAGAGGAGAGACATGATGTGCGAGACAAGAGGCGTGAGACAGGGAGGAGAGCAAGAGAGGAGAGGAGAGACAGGAGCAAGAGAGGAGAGACAGGAGCGGGAGAAGAGAGACAGGAGCGGGAGAGGAGAGACAGGAATGGAGGGGCAGCAGAGGAGAGACAGGAGAGGAGCAGCAACGGGAGAGGAGAGGAGCTGCAGACGAGAGACGAGAGACGGGGCAGGAGAGACGAGGGGAAGGAGAGGAGAGACAAGGGACGGGGCAGGAGAGGAGAGATGAGAGGAGAGACCGGAGAGGAGAGTCAGGAGAGGAGAGACAAGGGGCAGGAAAGAGGAGAGGAGAGGCAGGAGAGACAGGAGAGGAGAGACATGATGTGCGAGACAAGTGGCGCGAGACAGGAGAGGAGAGCCTGGACAGGAGAAGGAGAGCAAGAGAGGAGAGGACAGACAGGAGAGGAGAGGAGAGACAGGAGCAAGAGAGGAGAGACAGGAGCGGGAGAGGAGAGACAGGAACGGAGGGGCAGCAGAGGAGAAACAGGAGAGGAGAAGAGAGGCAGGAGAGACAGGAGAAGAGAGACATGATGTGCGAGACAAGAGGCGTGAGACAGGAGAGGAGAGCCTGGAGAGGAGAGGAGAGCAAGAGAGGAGAGGAGAGACAGGAGCAAGAGAGGAGAGACAGGAGCGGGAGAGGAGAGACAGGAACGGAGGGGCAGCAGAGGAGAGACAGGAGAGGAGGGGCAGGAGAAACAGCAGAGAAGAGACAGGAGAGGAGAGACAGGAGAGGAGAGACAGGAGAGGAGAGACAGGAGAGGAGAGACAGGAGAGGAGTGGGGAGGAAAGACAGCAGATGAGAGGGAAGTGTGGAGAAGAGAGGCAGCTGAGAAGAGACAGTAGAGAGAAGGAGAGACAGGTGAGAAGAGAGAGGAGAGGAGAGTAGAGTAGAGGAGAGGAGAGGAGAGGAGAGGAGAGGAGAGGAGAGGAGAGGAGAGGAGAGGAGAGGAGAGGAGAGGAGAGGAGAGGCAGGAGAGACAGGAGAGGAGAGGAGATGAGAGGAGAGGAGAGGAGAGGAGAGGAGAGGAGAGGAGAGGAGAGGAGAGGAGAGGAGAGGAGATAGGAGATAGGAGATACAGGAGAGGAGAGACAGGAGAGAGACAGGAGAGGAGAGACATGAGAGAGACAGGAGAGGAGAGACATGAGAGAGACAGGAGAGGAGAGACAGGAGAGGAGAGGATAGACAGGAGAGAGACAGGAGAGGGGAGACAGGAGAGGAGAGACAGGAGAGGAGAGACAGGAGAGGAGAGACAGGAGAGAGACAGGAGAGGAGAGACAGGAGAGGAGAGGATAGACAGGAGAGAGACAGGAGAGAGACAGGAGAGGGGAGACAGGAGAGGAGAGACAGGAGAGGAGAGACAGGAGAGGAGAGACATGAGTGAGACAGGAGAGGTGAGACAGGAGAGGGGAGACAGGAGAGGAGAGGCAGGAGAGAGACAGGAGAGGATAGACAGGAGAGGGCAGACAGGAGAGAGACAGGAGAAGAGATACAGGAGAGGAGAGACAGGAGAGAGACAGGAGAGGAGAGACAGGAGAGGATAGACAGGAGAGGGGAGATAGGAAAGAGACAGGAGAGAGAGAGGAGAGGAGAGACAGGAAAGAGACAGGAGAGAGGCAGGAGAGGACAGACAGGAGAGGAGAGACAGGAGACGATAGACAGGAGAGAGACAGGAGAGGAGAGACAGGAGAGAGACAGGAGAGGATAGACAGCAGAGAGACAGGTGATGATAGACAGGAGAGAGACAGAGAGAGACAGGAGAGGGGAGACAGGAGATAGACAGGAGAGGATATACAGGAGAGGAGAGACAGGAGAGAGACAGGAGAGGATAGACAGCAGAGGAGAGACAGGAGAGAGATGGGAGAGTAGAGACAGGAGAGGGGAGACAGGAGAGGGGAGACAGGAGAGGAGAGACAGGAGAGAGACAGAAGAGGATAGACAGGAGAGGGGAGACAGGAGAGAGACAGGAGAGAGACAGGAGAGGATAGACAGGAGAGGAGAGACAGGAGAGGATAGACAGGAGAGGGGGGACAGGAAAGAGACAGGAGAGAGACAGGAGAGGAGAGACAGGAGAGGAGAGACAGGAGAGAGACAGGAGAGAAGAGACAGGAGAGGAGAGACAGGAGAGGAGAGACAGGAGAGAGACAGGAGAGGAGAGACAGGAGAGGAGAGACAGGAGAGAGACAGGAGAGGAGAGAAAGAAAGGAGAGGAGAGACAGGAGAGGAGAGACAGGAGAGAGACAGGAGAGGAGAGACAGGAGAGAGACAGGAAAGGAGAGACAGGAGAGGAGAGACAGGATAGGAGAGACAGGAGAGAGACAGGAGAGATACAGGAGAGGAGAGACAGGAGAGAGACAGGAGAGAGACAGGAGAGGAGAGACAGGAGAGGAGAGACAGGAGAGGAGAGACAGGAGAGAGACAGGAGAGGAGAGACAGGAGAGGAGAGACAGGAGAGAGACAGGAGAGGAGAGACAGGAGAGAGACAGGAGAGGAGAGACAGGAGAGGAGAGACAGGAGAGGAGAGACAGGAGAGGAGAGACAGGAGAGAGACAGGAGAGGAGAGACAGGAGAGGAGAGACAGGAGAGGAGAGACAGGAGAGGAGAGACAGGAGAGGAGAGACAGGAGAGGAGAGACAGGAGAGAGACAGGAGAGAGACAGGAGAGGAGAGACAGGAGAGGAGAGACAGGAGAGAGACAGGAGAGGGGAGACAGGAGAGAGACAGGAGAGGAGAGACAGGAGAGGGGAGACAGGAGAGGGGAGACAGGAGAGGAGAGTTAGAACATCAGCAACACATTAATGTCTCCACACCAGGAATAAGAGCTGAGGACAGATATTAGGATCTGGGCTTGAGATCCTATCTCCATCATGTGGTGAAATACACGCCACTGCACCTCTCTGTGCTCTACTGTACTGTACTCATTACCAAGACATACCTCTCTGTGCTCTACTGTACTGTACTCATTACCAAGACATACCTCTCTGTGTTCTACTGTACTGTACTCATTACAAAGACATACCTCTCTGTGCTCTACTGTACTGTACTCATTACCAAGACATACCTCTCTGTGCTCTACTGTACTGTACTCATTACCAAGACATACCTCTCTGTGTTCTACTGTACTGTACTCATTACAAAGACATACCTCTCTGTGTTCTACTGTACTGTACTCATTACCAAGACATACCTCTCTGTGCTCTACTGTACTGTACTCATTACCAAGACATACCTCTCTGTGCTCTACTGTACTGTACTCATTACCAAGACATACCTCTCTGTGTTGTACTGTACTGTACTCATTACCAAGACATACCTCTCTGTGTTCTACTGTACTGTACTCATTACAAAGACATACCTCTCTGTGTTCTACTGTACTGTACTCATTACCAAGACATACCTCTCTGTGCTCTACTGTACTGTACTCATTACCAAGACATACCTCTCTGTGTTCTACTGTACTGTACTCATTACAAAGACATACCTCTCTGTGCTCTACTGTACTGTACTCATTACCAAGACATACCTCTCTGTGCTCTACTGTACTGTACTCATTAACAAGACATACCTCTCTGTGCTCTACTGTACTGTACTCATTATGAAGACACACCTCTCTGTGCTCTACTGTACTGTACTCATTACCAAGACATACCTCTCTGTGCTCTACTGTACTGTACTCATTAACAAGACATACCTCTCTGTGCTCTACTGTACTGTACTCATTATGAAGACACACCTCTCTGTGCTCTACTGTACTGTACTGTACTCATTACCAAGACATGCCTCTCTGTGCTCTACTGTACTGTACTGTACTCATTACCAAGACATACCTCTCTGTGCTCTACTGTACTGTACTCATTACGAAGACACACCTCTCTGTGCTCTACTGTACTGTACTGTACTCATTACCAAGACATACCTCTCTGTGCTCTACTGTACTGTACTCATTACCAAGACATACCTCTCTGTGTTCTACTGTACACATTACCAAGACATACCTCTCTGTGTTCTACTGTACTGTACTCATTACCAAGACATACCTCTCTGTGCTCTACTGTACTCATTACCAAGACATACCTCTCTGTGCTCTACTGTACTGTACTCATTACCAAGACACACCTCTCTGTGTTTTACTGTACTCATTACCAAGACACACCTCTCTGTGTTCTACTGTACTGTACTCATTACCAAGACACACCTCTCTGTGCTCTACTGTACTGTACTCATTACCAAGACACACCTCTCTGTGTTCTACTGTACTGTACTCATTACCAAGACACACCTCTCTGTGTTCTACTGTACTGTACTCATTACCAAGACACACCTCTCTGTGTTCTACTGTACTGTACTCATTACCAAGACATACCTCTCTGTGCTCTACTGTACTGTACTCATTACCAAGACACACCTCTCTGTGTTCTACTGTACTGTACTCATTACCAAGACGCACCTCTCTGTGTTCTACTGTACTGTACTCATTACCAAGACACACCTCTCTGTGTTCTACTGTACTCATTACCAAGACACACCTCTCTGTGTTCTACTGTACTCATTACCAAGACACACCTCTCTGTGTTCTACTGTACTGTACTCATTACCAAGACACACCTCTCTGTGTTCTACTGTACTGTACTCATTACCAAGACACACCTCTCTGTGTTCTACTGTACTGTACTCATTACCAAGACACACCTCTCTGTGTTCTACTGTACTCTACTCATTACCATTATCTGTCGAGCTGACAGGGATGGAACCAGACTTCATGTCGTTTACATTATTGCCTTCTTTTCCCCTCTATTTCCTTCCTACCTTATGCAATACATATCTACCTCATCCTGTCTGTTGAGCTCGTATGTGAACGCCATCTCTAGCTGCACAGGCATCCTCAGCCCAGAAGGATAAATAGGATGTGGGGTGGATTGGCAGTGTGTGAAGCGATCTCATCTGCGTCAGTGATCAACACAGTGTGTTTCACAGATCTACGATGAATCATCCCCTCTGTTTCCTCCTGAACCATGCAATCACACACACACACACACACACACACACACACACACACACACACACACACACACACACACACACACACACACACACACACACACACACACACACACACACACACACACACACACACACACACACACACACACACACACACACACACACACACACACACACACACACACACACACACACACACACACACACACACACACACACACACACACACACACTGCAATACACAGGAATGGAGGAATATGTGTCCCCTGCAGAGAAATGGGGATGTGTGGAGGTGGGCTAGAAGGTGGAGGTGGGAGAGAAGAGAGAGAGGAAAGGAGAGGGAGGAGGGCTGGAGAGAAGAGAGAGGAAAGGAGAGGGAGTAGGGCTGGAGAGAAGAGAGAGGTAAGGAGAGGGAGGAGTGCTGGAGAGAAGAGAGGGGAAAGGAGAGGGAGCAGGGCTGGAGAGAAAAGAGAGGAAAGGAGAGGGAGGAGGGCTGGAGAGAAGAGAGAGGAAAGGAGAGGGAGTAGGGCTGGAGAGAAGAGAGAGGTAAGGAGAGGGAGGAGTGCTGGAGAGAAGAGAGGGGAAAGGAGAGGGAGCAGGGCTGGAGAGAAAAGAGAGGAAAGGAGAGGGAGGAGGGCTGGAGAGAAGAGAGAGGTAAGGAGAGGGAGGAGGGCTGGAGAGAAGAGAGAGGAAAGGAGAGGGAGCAGGGCTGGAGAGAAGAGAGAGGTAAGGAGAGGGAGGAGGGCTGGAGAGAAGAGAGAGGTAAGGAGAGGGAGGAGGGCTGGAGAGAAGAGAGAGGTAAGGAGAGGGAGGAGGGCTGGAGAGAAGAAAGAGGAAAGGAGAGGGAGCAGGGCTGGAGAGAAAAGAGAGGAAAGGAGAGGGAGGAGGGCTGGAGAGAAGAGAGAGGTGAGGAGAGGGAGGAGGGCTGGAGAGAAGAGAGAGGTAAGGAGAGGGAGGAGGGCTGGAGAGAAGAGAGAGGTAAAGGAGAGGGAGGAGGGCTGGAGAGAAGAGAGAGGTAAGGGAGAATAATATCTCTGTTAAATCACTTGATTTATACATGTGGGGGAGTGTGTGTGTGTGTGTGTGTGTGTGTGTGTGTGTGTGTGTGTGTGTGTGTGTGTGTGCGTGCGTGCGTGCGTGCGTGCGCGCGCGTGTGTGTGTGTGTGTGTGTGCTCACCAAAGTTATTTCAGTTTTGTGTTTTTAGATTTGTTTATTTCTGTTAGTTTTAAGATTTTATTTGAAATTCAGTTTAGTTTGTTAGTTTACCTGATTTACTAGAGGTAAGGAGAGGGAGGAGGGCTGGAGAGAAGAGAGAGGTAAGGAGAGGGAGGAGGGCTGGAGAGAAGAGAGAGGTAAGGAGAGGGAGGAGGGCTGGAGAGAAGAGAGAGGTAAAGGAGAGGGAGGAGGGCTGGAGAGAAGAGAGAGGTAAGGAGAGGGAGGAGGGCTGGAGAGAAGAGAGAGGTAAAGGAGAATAATATCTCTGTTAAATCACTTGATTTATACATGTGGGGGAGTGTGTGTGTGTGTGTGTGTGTGTGTGTGTGTGTGTGTGTGTGTGTGTGTGTGTGCGTGCGTGCGTGCGTGCGTGCGTGCGTGCGCGCGTGTGTGTGTGTGTGTGCTCACCAAAGTTATTTCAGTTTTGTGTTTTTAGATTTGTTTATTTCTGTTAGTTTTAAGATTTTATTTGAAATTCAGTTTAGATTTCAGATTTACTAGCTTTATCTAGTTTTAGTTAAAAACCCCCATTATATTTAACTTCTATATGATTTAGTTTCCGTTGTAGTTTTAGTGTTAGGGGACAGAAAGTAGTATGTGTGGAAGGAGCCATGTATGTGTTGTGTAGTTTTGGGATTTCTGGGGATGTCCCTTCTTGCCACTGTGGGGCAGTAATGCATAAGGTCATAGGTTACAGTAGGTTATGTTTCTATTGATTTGTTCTTTAAAATTAACCTTTATTTAACTAGGCAAGTTAGTTAAGAACAAATGTGCGCCGCCCTGTGGGACTCCCGATCACGGCCAGATGTGATGTAGCCTGGATTTGAAATAAACATTAACTGAACATGATGCTTTAAAAAATGTTTTTGTTTGTTTTGGAATCAAAGACAATAGTTTAGTTTCAGTATAAATGTTGGCTTCTAATCCAATATAAAGTGTATTCACTGGGAGAGAATGAGCGATCAACTATAGTGGCTGTGTAGTGCAGTCTCTGTTAATTCCCATTCTACCTCCACTCTACAGCCCTCCAGGACCTAACTGGTAGCTCTGAGCCCAGCTGGAGTGCCTGACCCTGGGGAGGCACCCCCTCTCTCCCCTACACCTCCCAGGAATTCTGGACTGCTCTGGCGTGAAGAGGACTGGCAAGCTTTTAACAACAGCCCTGCGCTGTGCCAGGCAGCTAGAGCTGGAAGAGTCACTTAGCCACCAACCCCATTGTCCTGGGAGGAGAGAAAGAGGAGGGAGGGAGAGGGGGATGGGGGAGAGAGAGAGGAGGGAGAGAGAGGGGGATGGGGGATAGAGAGAGATGAGAGAGGGGGATGGGGGAGAGAGAGAGGGAGGGAGGGAGGGAGGGAGAGAGAGAGGGGGATGGGGAGAGAGAGAGGAGGGAGGGAGAGAGAGAGAGGGGGATGGTGGAGAGAGAGAGGAGGGAGGAGAGAGAGGGGGATGGGGGAGAGAGAGAGAGGAGGGAGGGAGAGAGAGGGGCATGGGGGAGAGAGGAGGGAGGGAGAGAGAGGGGGATGGGGGAGAGAGAGAGGAGGGAGGGAGAGAGAGGGGCATAGGGAGAGAGAGAGGAGGGAGGGAGAGAGATGGGGATGGGGGAGAGAGGGAGGAGGGAGGGAGAGGGGGATGGGGAGAGAGAGAGGACTTGGGGCAGAGGGGGTGAAAGAGACAGATGAGGGTAAGAGAGAGAGGGAGAGAGAGAGACAAGAGAGAGGGGGAGAGAGAGAAAAGAGAGAGGGAGAGAGAGAGAGAGACAAGAGAGAGGGGGGAGAGAGAAAAGCGAGTGGGTAAGGGAGAGAGAGAGAAAGAGAAAGAGAGACAAGAGAGAGGGGAAGGGAGAGAGAGAGAGAGAGAGAGAGAGACAAGAGAGAGGGGGAGTTGAGAAAAGAGAGAGGGGAAGGGAGAGTGAGAGAGAGAGAGAGAGAGAGAGAGAGAGAGAGAGAGAGAGAGAGAGAGAGAGAGAGAGAGAGAGAGAGAGAGAGAGAGAGAGAGAGAGAGAGAGAGAGAGAGAGAGAGAGAGAGAGGGGAGAAAGGGGGCGAGAAAGAAAAGAGAGAGGGGAGGAGAGAGAGAGAGAGAGAGAGAGAGATGAGAGAAAAGAGAGAGGGGGAGAGAGAGAGAGAGAGAGAGAGAGAGAGAGAGAGAGAGAGAGAGAGAGAGAGAGAGAGAGAGAGAGAGAGAGAGAGGGGAAAGAGAGAGAGAGAAAAGAGAGAGGGGAAGGGAGAGAGAGCGAAAAGAGAGAGGGGGAAGGGAGAGAGAGAAAGAGAGAAAAGAGAGAGGGGGGAGAGAGAGAGAGAAAAGAGAGAGGTGGAAGGGAGAGTGAGAGAAAAGAGAGGGGGGGAAGGGAGAGAGAGAAAGAGTTAGAGAGAAGAGAGAGGGGGGAGAGAGAAAAGTTAGAAAAGAGAGAGGTGGAAGGGAGGGAGAGAGAGAAAAGAGAGAGATGGAAGAGAGAGAGAAAAGAGAGGTGGAAAATGAGAGAGCGAGAGAAAAGAGAGAGGTGGAAGGGAGAGAGAGAGAAAAGGGAGAGGGGGAAGGGAGAGAGAGCGGGGGCAAGGAAACAGTGAGAGGGGGCAAGGAGACAGTGAGAGGGGGCAAGGAGACAGAGAGAGGGGGCAAGGAGACAGAGAGAGGGGGCAAGGAGACAGAGAGAGGGGGCAAGGAGACAGAGAGAGCAACAGAGAATAAAAGAGGGAACAAAGGAGAGTAAGAGACACTAGGTTCTGGATAGAACCAAAAAGGGTTCTAAACTTGTTTCATATTATGGCACCCTTTTAAGGTTCTATATAGAACCGACATTGGTTCCATATACACTGAGTGTACAAAACATTAGGAACACCTTGAGTTGCAAACCCATTTTGCCCTCAGAACAGCCTCAAGTGTTTGGGGCATGACTCTACAAGTTGTTTAAAGCGTTCCACTGGGATGCTGGCCCATGTGGACTCCAACGGTTCCCACAGTTGTGTCAAGTTGGCTGGATTTCCTTTGGCTGGTGGAACATTCTTAATACAAACGCGAAACTGTTGAGCATGAAAAACCCAGCAGCATTGCAGTTCTTGACACACTCAAACCGGTGTGCCTGGCACCTACTACCATATCTCTTTCAAAGGCACTTAAATCTTTTGTCTTGCCATTTCACCCTCTGAATGGCACACATACACAATCCATGTCTCAGTTGTCTCAAGGCTTAAAAATCCTTCTTTAACCTGTCTCCTCCCCTTCATATTCACTGATTGGTGGATTTCACAAGTGACATCAATAAGTGATCATATTTTTCAGCTGGATTCACCTGCTCAGTCTATGTCATGGAAAGAGAAGGTGTCCTTAATGTTTTGTACAGTCAGTAGAGAACCTTATATGGAACCCAGTGATTCTATATGGGACCAATTCTGGTTCAGTGAATAAGAACCCCTGGGATTCTGATCAACGAAGAATCCAAAGGGTTCTGTATAGAATAGAAAGGTATAGAAGGGGTTTGTATAGAATAGAAGGGTACAGAAGGGTTCTGTATAGAATAGAAGGGTACAGAAGGGTTCTGTATAGATTGGAAGGGAATAGAAGGGTTCTGTATAGAATAGAAAGGTATAGAAGGGGTTTGTATAGAATAGAAGGGTATAGAAGGGTTCTGTATAGAATAGAAGGGTACAGAAGGGTTCTGTATAGATTGGAAGGGTATAGAAGGGTTCTGTATAGAATAGAAAGGTATAGAAGGGGTTTGTATAGAATAGAAGGGTATAGAAGGGTTCTGTATAGAATAGAAGGGTATAGAAGGGTTCTGTATAGAATAGAAAGGTACAGAAGGGTTCTGTATAGACATTTAGGGGTGCCATATACATATAGTGCATTTGGAAAGTATTCAGAATTTTTCCACATTTTGTTACAGCCTTATTCTAAATTTGATTACATTTTGTTACAGCCTTATTCTAAAATTTTTGCCTCATTAATCTACACACAATACCTCATAATTACTAACGCAACATTTTTTTTATTTTAGCAAATGTATAAAAAGAAAACAACTGAAATATCACATTTACATAAGCACTCAGACCCTTTACTCAGTACTTTGTTGAAGCACCTTTGGTAGTGATTACAACCTAGAATCTTCTTGGGTATGACGCTACAAGCTTTTTCACACGTGTATTTGGGGAGTTTGTCCCATTCTCCTCTCAGCTTGGATGGGGTGTGTCACTGCACAGCTATTTTCAGGTCTCTCCAGAGATGTTTGATCGGGTTCAAGTCTGGGCTCTGGCTGGGCCACTCAATGACATTCAGAGACTTGTCTTGAAGCCACTCCTGCATTGTCTTGGCTGTGTGCTTAGGGTCGTCGTCCTGTTGGAAGGTGAACCTTCACCCCAGTCTGAGGTCCTGAGCACTCTGGAGCAGGTTTACATCAAGGATCTCTCTGTACTTTGCTCTGCTCATCTTTCCCCCAATCCTGACTAGTCTCCCACTCCCTGCCATTGAAACATCCTCACAGCATGATGCTGCCACAACCATGCTTCACCGTCGGGATGGTGCCAGGTTTCTTCCAGACGTGATGCTTGGAATTCAGGCCTAAGAGTTCAATCTTGGTTTCATCAGACCACAGAATCTTGTTTCTCATGGTCTGAAAGGCATTGTCATTGTCAAAGTCATGTGCATTTTACTGAGGAGTGGCTTCCGTCTGGCCACTCTAACATAAAAGCCTGATTGGTGGAGTGCTGCAGAGATGGTTGTCCTTCTGAAAGGTTCTCCCATCTCCACAGAGGAACTCTGGAGCTCTGTCAGAGTGACCATCGGGTTCTTGGTCACCTCCCTGACCAAGGCCCTTCTCCCCCGATTTCTCAGTTTGGCCGGTCGGCCAGCTCTAGGAAGATTCTCGGAGCTTCACGGACCATTCCTTCAACCTCATGGTTTTTGCTCTGACATATAGACAGGTGTGTGCCTTTACAAATCATATCCAATCAATTGAATTTACCACAGGTAGACACCAATCAAGTTGTAGAAACATCTCAAGGATGATCCATTTCCAGTTTCATAGCAAAGGGTCTGAATAGTTATGTAAATAAGGTGTGGAAGAGGATTGCGCCACTGCCAAAAAAATGAGATGTGTGATCTAGACTAGTGAATATAAAAAATATTGTTAAAAGATTCATCACATTCACCATAATGCTATAATTTACTACCATGTGTCACGGCTCCTCCTCCTCCTGTGTCAGGGGCGGTTCCTCCTCTGCAGTCCAGGGGCGGTTCCTCCTCTGCAGTGCAGGGGGCGGTTCCTCCTGCAGGCAGAGGAGGGTCGTTAGTGATTGGAGTCACCTGGGTTCAGGGTATTTAAACTGTGTCACTAATCACTTCTCTCTCTGCACCTCCAGGTATGATCCTGTTTTGTAGTTGTACATAGTTTTCACTCAGTCATTCACACACACAGATTCATGCATCCATGCACTTTACATACACCTTACATTATGATACTTCCACACCTCATTCCTTTTTCTTAGTTTAAAGTAAATAGTTATGTTTACAATAAGGACATTTTTTTAATTGGCCTATACCTTCGCGTCCCCTCATTGTTGCCACAGACTATGAGCCAGCCTGTGACACATGTTATATTGATTCATAGAAACTATGGCTAATAATATGACACCCCTACTCATACAGATATTGAGTTAAACATACCACAGGTAGCCTACTCTCAAAAATCTAATACAAATCACTAATTCAAAACCTTTTAAAGTCCCCATCGATTCCTCCTGCTGGTACATTGTGTTGTGTGTTGGGACACAACAGCCCATATTTCTAAACTAGAGAGGTAGAAGGAGGGAGAGAGAGAGGAAGAGGGACAGAGTGAATGAGAAGGAGACAGAGGTAGAGGGAGGGGGAAAGAGAGGAAGAGGGACAGAGTGAATGAGAAGGAGACAGAGGTAGAGGGAGGGAGAGAGAGAAAATAGACAGAGTGAATGTGAAAGAGACAGAGGGAGGGAGAGAGAGGAAGAGGGACGGACAGAGTGAGAAGGAGACAGAGAGAGGTGGAGGGAGAGAGAGAGGAAGAGGGACGGAGTGAATGAGAAGGAGACAAAGAGAGGTGGAGGGAGAGAGAGGAAGATGGACAGAGTGAATGAGAAGGAGACAGAGAGAGGGAGCGGGAGGGAGAGAGAGAAAGATGGACAGAGTGAATGAGAAGGAGACAGAGGTAGAGGGAGGGGGAAAGAGAGGAAGAGGGACAGAGTGAATGAGAAGGAGACAGAGGTAGAGGGAGGGAGAGAGAGAAAATAGACAGAGTGAATGTGAAAGAGACAGAGGGAGGGAGAGAGAGGAAGAGGGACGGACAGAGTGAGAAGGAGACAGAGAGAGGTGGAGGGAGAGAGAGAGGAAGAGGGACGGAGTGAATGAGAAGGAGACAAAGAGAGGTAGAGGGAGGGGGAGAGAGAAAGATGGACAGAGTGAATGAGAAGGAGACAGGGAGAGGTAGAGGGAGGGAGAGAGAGAAAGATGGACAGAGTGAATGAGAAGGAGACAGAGAGGTAACGGGCGGGAGGGAGGGGGAGAGAGAGGAAGAGGGACCAAGTGAATGAGAAGGAGACAGAGAGAGGGAGCGGGAGGGAGAGAGAGAAAGATGGACAGAGTGATTGAGAAGGAGACAGAGAGAGGTAGAGGGAGGGAGAGAGAGAAAGATGGACAGAGTTAATGAGAAGGAGACAGAGAGAGGTAGAGGGAGGGAGAGAGAAAGATGGACAGGGTGAATGAGAAGGAGACAGAGAGAGGGAGCAGGAGGGAGAGAGACAAAGATGGACAGAGTGAATGAGGAGACAGAGAGAGGTAGAGGGAGGGGGAGAGAGAAAGATGGACAGAGTGAATGAGAAGGAGACAGGGAGAGGTAGAGGGAGGGAGAGAGAGAAAGATGGACAGAGTGAATGAGAAGGAGACAGAGAGGTAACGGGCGGGAGGGAGGGGGAGAGAGAGGAAGAGGGACCAAGTGAATGAGAAGGAGACAGAGAGAGGGAGCGGGAGGGAGAGAGAGAAAGATGGACAGAGTGATTGAGAAGGAGACAGAGAGAGGTAGAGGGAGGGAGAGAGAGAAAGATGGACAGAGTTAATGAGAAGGAGACAGAGAGAGGTAGAGGGAGGGAGAGAGAAAGATGGACAGGGTGAATGAGAAGGAGACAGAGAGAGGGAGCAGGAGGGAGAGAGACAAAGATGGACAGAGTGAATGAGGAGACAGAGAGAGGTAGAGGGAGGGAGAGAGAGAAAGATGGACAGAGTGAATGAGAAGGAGACAGATAGAGGTAGAGGGAGGGGGAGAGAGGAAGATGGACAGAGTGAATGAGGAGACAGAGAGAGGTTGAGGGAGGGAGAGAGAGGAAGATGGACAGAGTGAATGAGAAGGAGACAGAGAGAGGTAGAGGGAGGGAGAGAGAAAGATGGACAGAGTGAATGAGGAGACAGAGAGAGGTAGAGGGAGGGAGAGAGAAAGATGGACAGAGTGAATGAGAAGGAGACAGAGAGAGGTAGAGGGAGGCAGAGAGAGGAAGATGGACAGAGTGAATGAGGAGACAGAGAGAGGTTGAGGGAGGGAGAGAGAGGAAGATGGACAGAGTGAATGAGAAGGAGACAGAGAGAGGGAGAGAGAGGAAGATGGACAGAGTGAATGAGGAGACAGAGAGAGGTAGAGGGAGGGAGAGAGAGGAAAATGGACAGAGTGAATGAGAAGGAGACAGAAAGGTAACGGGCAGGAGGGAGGGAGTGAGTGAGGTAGAGGGAGCGAGAAGGACAGTGAGGGAGAGGGAGGGAGATAGAGCCGTGTCATGTCGTGCAGTACTGGCACATTGATGTCACCCTCATGCTAATATTGCATGTCTGACTCACTGTAGAACAGAGCTATTCCATAGAAAGCTGCAGGGCCCGTGTGGGAAAGAAGAACATTGAAAATGTAACTGAGGAGACACCCACCGACCTGATTAAACTATGTCTGGAATATTTGGAGCGCTCTCAAAGCACTTTTTTAGACAAGATAGTAACTGAATACCAAGATCAAATTGAATCAAATTGTATTTGTCCCATGTACCGAATACAACAGGTAGCAGGTAACCTTACCGTGAAATTATTACTTACAATACCTTAACCCACAATGCAGTTCAAGAAATAGAGTTAAGAAAAAATTTACTAAAATAAACTAAAGTAAAAAAAGAAATACAAAGTAACACAATAAATGAACAGTCAGTAGCAGCAGTGTAAAAACAAAGTGGGGGGGGCGGGGGTGTTAATGTAAATAGTCTGGGCAGCCATTTGATTATTGGCTCCCGAGTGGCCAGCAGTATACAGTCCCTGGTTTGTCACTACAGTCCCTGGTTTGTCACTACAGTCCCTGGTTTGAATCTAGGCTGCATCACATCTGGCCATGATTGGGAGTCACATAGGGTGGTGCACAATTGTCCCAGTCTTGCTGGGGTAGGCCGTCATTGTAAATAAGAATTTGTTCTTAACTGACTTGCCTAGTTAAATAAAGGTTAAATGTAAAAATGTATTGTTCAGCAGTCTTATGACTTGGGGGTAGAAGCTGTTAAGGAGCCTTGTGGGCCTAGTTTTGGCGCTCAGGTACCGCTTGCGTGTGGTAGCAGAGAGAACAGTCAGTGTCTTGGATGACTGGAGATATTGGCAATTTTTGGGGCCTTCCTCTGACACCACCTGGTATATAGGTCCTGGATGGCAGGAAGTTTGGCCCCAATGGTGTACCTGGCAGTACGCACTACCCTCTGTAGCGCCTGACGGTCGGATGCCGAGCAGTTGCTGTACCAGGCGATGTTGCTGTAGTGGCTTCCTTTCGTCTTTACCATAGCCACTGCCCAAGCCTGAAGCGGGGTTGTTTGGTACGCATACAGTCCACACTCAAGTTTTCCAAACGGCCAAACATTCAAAGACATCCAGGGATATGGTGCAACAAAAATGTTTATTCTTCTTATATCTAACAAATAAATGAGTCTCCAATCAACTTAAAGCATAGAATACTTTATATGGAAAAAACATATTATGACCTGTCTGTATGTCTGTATGTCTGTATGCGTACCAAACAACCCCGCTTCAGGCTTGGGCAGTGGCTATGGTAAAGACGAAAGGAAGCCACTACAATCAAGTCAAAAAACTATACCGCTCCCGCATCTAGCAAGGACTCTCCCGAAGGCCCAACTTCCTGCCTTTATCCTAACACACTTACCACAATACAATGAATAGGCAAGAGGGGGGGCCAAAAACTAAGTTACACTAACAACAAATGAATATATCTCAATCAGGTAAATATAAATCATAAAGGTACGTACCTAATATTTCATCATTTACATTAATATTTAATATATTTACACAAATATACATGGAGCTCCATATGTTCGGTCTTTTATACAAATATGTCCAAATCGGCTCTAACAGTTGCAACTGGTCAGGATGCTCTCGATGGTGCAGCTGTAGAACTTTTTGAGGATCTGGGGACCCTCCTCTCCTGAGGGGGAAAAGGCATTGTCGTGCCATCTTCATGACTTTCTTGATGTGTTTCGACCATAATAGTTTGTTGGTGATATGGACACCAAGGAACTTGAAACTCTCAACCCGCTCCACTAGAGCCCCATCGATGTGAATGGGGGCGTGTTCGCCCCTCCTTTTCCTATAGTTCACAATCATCTCCTTTGTCTTGCTCAAGTTGAAGGAGAGCTTGTTGTCCTGGCACCACACTGCCAGGTATCTGACCTCCTCCCTATAGGCTGTCTCATCATTGTTGATGATCAGGCCTACCACCGTTGTGTCGTCAGCAAACTTAATGATGGTGTTGGAGTAGAATGATGGTGATGATGGTGTTGGAGTAGAGGAGGGGACCAAGCACGCACCCCTGAGGGGCCCCCTTGTTGAGGATCCGCGTGGCAGATGTGTTGTTTCCTATCCTTACTACCTGGGGACGGCACGTCAGGAAGTCCAGGATCCAGTTGCAGAGGGAGGTGTTTAGTCCCAGGGTCCTTAGCTTAGTGATGAGCTTTGTGGGCACTATGGCGTTAAACGCTGAGCTGTAGTCAATGAACAGCGTTCTCACATAGGTGTTCCCTTTGTCCAGGTGGGAAAGAGCAGTGTGGAGTGCTATTGAGATTGCGTCATCTGTGGATCTGTTGGGGTGGTATGCGAATTGGAGTGGGTCTAGGTTTTTCGGGATGATGGAGTTGACGTGAGCTATGACCTGCCTTTCAAAGAACTTCATGGCTACCGACGTGAGTGCTATGGGGCGGTAGTAATTTAGGCAGATTACCTTCGCTTTCTTGGGCACAGGGACTATGGTGGTCTGCTTGAAACATATAGGTACTACAGGCTCGGTCAGGGAGGTTGAAAATGTCAGTGAAGACACATGCCAGTTGGTCAGCGCATACTCTGAGTACATGTCCTGGTAATCCATATGGCCCCTGCAGCTTTGTGAATGTTGACCTGCTTAAAGATCAGATACAACACAATGCTCAAATAAATGATTCAGTATTTTCATCAAGGTAAAATAACTTGAGAAGAAGTCTGACATTTATATCAAATGCTAAAGAATATATCCAGGTTTCTTCCGTCAAGGTAACTACAAGTTTCATTCCATTGATCTACGTGTGTATGGGTGGGGTGGGATTTCTATTGGTCAGATTATGGAACCAAGCAACAACACTGCCCCATTGGCTGTAAAAGGAATGATATAGTAGTACAAAAGTACATTGAATACTGTCCCTGTACTGCTAGTCGTACTGCTAGTTGTACCGCTGATCGTACTGCTGGTTGTACAGTGTCTGTACTGCTGATTGTACTGCTGGTTGTACTGCTGGTTGTACTGTGTCTGTACTGCTGATTGTACTGCTGGTTGTACTGCTGGTTGTACTGCTAGTTGTACTGCTAGTCGGACTGCTGATCGTACTGCTGGTCGTACTGTGTGTACTGCTGATCGTACTGCTGGTAGTAATGCTGGTTGTACTGTGTCTGAACTGCTGGTTGTACTGCTGGTCGTACTGTGTCTGTACTGCTGGTCGTACTGCTGGTCGTACTGCTGGTCGTAATGCTGATGGTACTGCTGATCATATTGCTTGTCGTACTGCTGGTCGTACTGTGTCTCTACTGCTGGTCGTACTGTTGGTCCTACTGTGTCTGTACTGCTGGTCGTACATCGATGTGGTCTTGAGGGGGAGTGACCTATTTGTCACAATATGAGATGAGGAAGGGATGGAGAGATGGAGAGAGAGAGAGAGAGAGAGAGGTAGAGCGAGGGTTAGAGAAAGAGGAAGAGAGAGCGACTAAGTGTGTTCGATCGAGAGAGAGCGAGAGGTGGAGAGAGAAAGAGAAGGGGGAGAGAGGTAGATAGAGAGGAAGAGCGAGAGAGACGAAGCACCTTCGCACAAACATACGCACACACACACAGGCTACGTTTAAGCAACGTCCTAGTTTCATTGTCCAGCTACAAGCAGGAAGGCTGGAACCCGAGCAGCATCACAACACCACAGACAGACAGCCCTGGAACAGAGGTGCCACAGTGCTTGAAAGCTTGTCGCTGGATGTTACTTCTTTGGAGAATAGAATAGAATACTGTAGAATACAATAGAATAGAATACTGTAGAATAAAATAGAATAGAATACTGTAGAATAGAATAGAATAGAATACTGTAAAATAGAATATAATAGAATACTGTAGAATATAATATAATAGAATACTGTAGAATAAAATAGAATAGAATACTGTAAAATAGAATATAATAGAATACTGTAGAATATAATATAATATAATACTGTAGAATAGAATAGAATACTGTAGAATACAATATAATAGAATACTGTAGAATAAAATAGAATAGAATACTGTAAAATAGAATAGAATAGAATAATGTAAAATATAATATAATAGAATACTGTAAAATAGAATAGAATAGAATACTGTAGAATATAATATAATAGAATACTGTAGAATAAAATAGAATAGAATACTGTAGAATACAATATAATAGAATACTGTAAAATAGAATAGAATAGAACACTGTAGAATAAAATAGAATAGAATACTGTAAAATAGAATAGAATAGAATACTGTAGAATAGAATAGAATACTGTAGAATATAATATAATACTGTAGAATAGAATAGAATACTGTAGAATATAATATAATACTGTAGAATAGAATAGAATACTGTAGAATATAATATAATACTGTAGAATAGAATAGAATACTGTAGAATATAATATAATACTGTAGAATAGAATAGAATACTGTAGAATATAATATAATACTGTATAATAGAATAGAACAGAATACTGTAAAATAGAATAGAATAGAATACTATAGAATATAATATAATACTGTAGAATAGAATAGAATAGAATACTGTAAAATAGAATATAATAGAATACTGTGGAATAGTAGAATATAATATAATACTGTAGAATAGAATAGAATAGAATACTGTAAAATAGAATAGAATAGAATAGAATACTGTAGAATAGAATAGAATAGAATAATGTAGAATAGAATAGAATACTGTAGAATATAATTTAATACTGTAGAATAGAATAGAATACTGTAGAATATAATAGAATACTGTAGAATAGAATACTGTAGAATAGAATATAATAGAATACTGTAAAATATAATAGAATACTGTAAAATAGAATAGAATATAATACTGTAGAATATAATATAATACTGTAGAATAGAATAGAATACTGTAAAATATAATATAATAGAATACTGTAGAATAGAATAGAATAGAATACTGTAGAATAGAATATAATAGAATACTGTAGAATAGAATAGAATAGAATATAATAGAATACTGTAGAATAGAATAGAATACTGTAGAATAGAATATAATAGAATACAGTAAAATAGAATAGAATACTGTAGAATATAATATAATTCTGCAGAATATAATATAATATAATACTGTAAAATAGAATAGAATACTGTAGAATATAATATAATACTGTAGAATAGAATATAATAGAATACTGTAAAATAGAATATAATAGAATAATGTCAAATAGAATAGAATAGAATACTGTAGAATAGAATAGAATACTGTAGAATAGAATAGAATACTGTAGAATAGAATATAATAGAATACTGTAAAATAGAATAGAATAGAATACTGTAGAATAGAATAGAATACTGTAGAATAGAATATAATAGAATACTGTAAAATAGTATAGAATAGAATACTGTAGAATAGAATAGAATACTGTAAAATAGAATAGAATATAACTTGCTTGTCCATCTGAGGATGCAAATTTGCCACATCATTAAAAGTCATTTGTACACGTGTATTACACACACAAGGAAGATAATATTGGGTCTAGTTAAAAAGAGGTGACAGCTCAGATGTTGACATATGAGACATCAATGTCTGTCGCTGAAAAGCCTGCCTGTGCTTTCTCCGAAAGGTCTGAAACCAGATTCTCATACAAATTCCCTGACTGGCCTGATCTTCATAACAACCCAATGCTGTCTCATAACTCGACATGTTTTATAGACGTGTTTCTATTCCTCTCTCTCTCCTCTTCCTCCTCTTCCTCCCCTCTCCTCCTCCTCCTTCCTATCCAACTCATATTCTCTCCTCCTCCTCTCCCCCCTTATTCTCCTCCTCCACCTCCTCCTCCTCCTCCTCTACCCCTTCTCATCCTCCTCTTCCCTCTCTTCTTCATCCTCCACTCTCTTCCTCCTCCTCTTCCCCCTTCCTCCTCCCTTCTCCTCTCCTCTTCCCCCTCCTCCTCCCATCTCCTCCCCATCTCCTCTTCCCATCTCCTCCTCCCATCTCCTCCCCCTCTCCTCTTCACCCTCCTCCTCCCATCTCCTCCCCCTCTCCTCTTCCCCTTCCATCTCCTCCCCCTCCTCTTCCCCCTCCTCCTCCCATCTCCTCCCCCTCTCCTCTTCCCCCTCCTCCTCCCATCTCCTCCCCCTCTCCTCTTCCCCCTCCTCCTCCCATCTCCCCTCCTCTTCTTCCTTCCCCCGCTTCCCCTTTCCCCTTTTCCCCCTCCTCCTCCTCCTCCTCCTCCTCCTCCTCCTCCTCCTCCTCCTCCTCCTCCTCCTCCTCCTCCTCCTCCTCCCTCTCTCCTCTTCCCACTCCTCCTCCCATCTGATCCTTCTTCTGCTTCTCCCCTACCTCTCCTCCTCCTCCTCCATCTCCTCTTCACCCTCCTCCTCCCTCTCTCCTCTTCCCCCTCCTCCTCCCCTCTGATCCTTCTTCTGCTTCTCCCCTACCTTTCCTCCTCTCTTCTCCTCCTCCTCCTCTTCCCCTCCTCCCCCCCTCCCCTCTCCTCCTCCCCTTCTCCTCTTCCCACTACTCCTCTTCCCCCTCCTCCTCTCCTCACCTCCTCCTCCTCCCCCTCTCCTCTTCCCCCTCCTCCTCCTCCCATCTCCTCCCCTCCTCTTCCTCCTTCCCCCGCTTCCCCTTTTCCCCCTCCTCCTCCTCCTCCTCCTCCTCCTCCTCCTCCTCCTCCACCATCTCCTCTTCACCCTCCTCCTCCCTCTCTCCTCTTCCCACTCCTCCTCCCCTCTGATCATTCTTCTGCTTCTCCCCTACCTCTCCTCCTCCTCTTGCCCCTCTCCTCTTCCTCCCCTCTCCTCCTCCTCTTGCCCCTCTCCTCTTCCTCCCCTCTCCCACTCGTCCTCCTCTTCCCACTCCTCCTCCCCTCTGATCCTTCTTCTGCTTCTCCCCTACCTCTCCTCCTCCTCTTGCCCCTCTCCTCTTCCTCCCCTCTCCTACTTGTCCTCCTCTTCCAGCTCCCTCTCTCCTCCTCTCCCTCCATCTCCTCCCCTTCTTGCCCCCCTCCTCCCCTCTCCTTCTTCTCCTTCTTCCCAGCGCCAGAACAAATGAGTTGGACAGGTATTTCAAATCAAATCAAAGTTTATTGGTGGTGTACACATATTTTCAGATGTTATCACAGGTGCATGAAACGCTTGTGTTTCTAGCTCCAACAGTGCAGTAATACCTAGCAATACAAAAGAATACACATAGAATTGAACAAGTTAAAAGTATTCAATTAAGAAATAGCAATGTCAGAGCCATTACAATGAGCACGTCCTCCTATAGCTCCTCCCACCGGTGTGTACAGACAGATTGGACAGTAGTTATATAGGATGGTGTGTATAGTCAGTATAGACAGTAGTGCTATAGGATGGTGTGTATAGACATTAGTTATATATAGGATGGTGTGTATAGACAGTAGTTATATAATGGTGTGTATAGACAGTATGGACAGTAGTGCTATAGGATGGTGTGTATAGACAGTAGTTATGTATAGGATGGTGTGTATAGACAGTAGTTATATAATGGTGTGTATAGACAGTATGGACAGTAGTTATATAGGATGGTGTGTATAGTCAGTAAAAACAGTAGTGCTATAGGATGGTGTGTATAGACAGTATAGACAGTAGTTATATAGGATGGTGTGTATAGTCAGTAGTTACATAGGATGGTGTGTATAGACAGTAGTTATATATAGGATGGTGTGTATAGACAGTAGTTATAAAGGATGGTGTGTATAGACAGTAGTTATATAGGATGGTGTGTATAGACAGTATAGACAGTAGTTATATAATGGTGTGTATAGTCAGTATAGACAGTAGTTATACAGGATGGTGTGTATAGACAGTAGTTATATATAGGATGGTGTGTATAGACAGTAGTTATAAAGGATGGTGTGTATAGACAGTAGTTGTAAAGGATGGTGTGTATAGACAGTAGTTATAAAGGATGGTGTGTATAGACGGTATAGACATTAGTTATATAGGATGGTGTGTATAGTCAGTAGTTATATAATGGTGTGTATAGACAGTATAGACAGTAGTTATATAGGATGGTGTGTATAGACAGTAGTTATATATAGGATGGTGTGTATAGACAGTAGTTATAAAGGATGGTGTGTATAGACAGTAGTTATACAGGATGGTGTGTATAGACAGTAGTTATATAGGATGGTGTGTATAGACAGTAGTTATATTTCGGATGGTCTGTATAGACAGTAGTTATATAGGATGGTGTGTATAGACATTAGTTATATAGGATGGTGTGTATAGACAGTAGTTCTATAGGATGGTGTGTATAGTCAGTATAGACAGTAGTTATATAGGATGGTGTGTATAGACAGTAGTTATATAGGGTGGTGTGTATAGACAGTAGTCATATAGGATGGTGTGTATAGACAGTAGTTATATAGGATGGTGTGTATAGACAGTAGTTATATTTCGGATGGTGTGTATAGACAGTAGTTATATAGGATGGTGTGTATAGACAGTAGTTATATAGGATGGTGTGTATAGACAGTAGTTATATTTCGGATGGTGTGTATAGACAGTAGTTATATAGGATGGTGTGTATAGACATTAGTTATATAGGATGGTGTGTATAGACAGTAGTTCTATAGGATGGTGTGTATAGTCAGTATAGACAGTAGTTATATAGGATGGTGTGTATAGACAGTAGTTATATAGGGTGGTGTGTATAGACAGTAGTCATATAGGATGGTGTGTATAGTCAGTATAGTCAGTAGTTATATAGGATGGTGTGTATAGACAGTAGTTATATAGGATGGTGTGTATAGACGGTATAGACAGTAGTTATATAGGGTGGTGTGTATAGTCAGTATAGACAGTAGTTATATAGGATGGTGTGTATAGTCAGTATAGACAGTAGTTATATAGGATGGTGTGTATAGTCAGTAGTTATATAATGGTGTGTATAGACATTATGGACAGTAGTTCTATAGGATGGTGTGTATAGACAGTATAGACAGTAGTTATATAGGGTGGTGTGTATAGTCAGTATAGTCAGTAGTTATACAGGATGGTGTGTATAGACAGTAGTCATATAGGATGGTGTGTATAGACAGTAGTTATATAGGGTGGTGTGTATAGACAGTAGTTATATAGGATGGTGTGTATAGCCAGTAGTTATATATAGGATGGTGTGTATAGTCAGTATAGTCAGTAGTTATATACGATAGTGTGTATAGACAGTAGTTATATTGGAGGGTGTGTATAGACAGTAGTTGTATAGGATAGTGTGTATAGACAGTAGTTATATAGAATGGTGTGTATGGACAGTAGTTATACAGGATGGTGTGTATGGACAGTAGTTATATATAGGATGGTGTGTATAGAGAGTAGTTATAAAGGATGGTGTGTATAGACAGTAGTTATATAGGATGGTGTGTATAGACAGTAGTTATATAGGATGGTGTGTATAGTCAGTATAGACAGTAGTTATATAGGATGGTGTGTATAGACAGTAGTTATATAGGGTGGTGTGTATAGACAGTAGTCATATAGGATGGTGTGTATAGTCAGTATAGTCAGTAGTTATATAGGATGGTGTGTATAGACAGTAGTTATATAGGATGGTGTGTATAGACGGTATAGACAGTAGTTATATAGGGTGGTGTGTATAGTCAGTATAGACAGTAGTTATATAGGATGGTGTGTATAGTCAGTATAGACAGTAGTTATATAGGATGGTGTGTATAGTCAGTAGTTATATAATGGTGTGTATAGACATTATGGACAGTAGTTCTATAGGATGGTGTGTATAGACAGTATAGACAGTAGTTATATAGGGTGGTGTGTATAGTCAGTATAGTCAGTAGTTATACAGGATGGTGTGTATAGACAGTAGTCATATAGGATGGTGTGTATAGACAGTAGTTATATAGGGTGGTGTGTATAGACAGTAGTTATATAGGATGGTGTGTATAGCCAGTAGTTATATATAGGATGGTGTGTATTGTCAGTATAGTCAGTAGTTATATACGATAGTGTGTATAGACAGTAGTTCTATTGGAGGGTGTGTATAGACAGTAGTTGTATAGGATAGTGTGTATAGACAGTAGTTATATAGGATGGTGTGTATGGACAGTAGTTATACAGGATGGTGTGTATGGACAGTAGTTATATATAGGATGGTGTGTATAGAGAGTAGTTATAAAGGATGGTGTGTATAGACAGTAGTTATACAGGATGGTGTGTATAGACAGTAGTTATATAGGATGGTGTGTATAGACAGTATGGACAGTAGTTCTATAGGATGGTGTGTATAGTCAGTATAGACATAGTTATAAAGGATGATGTGTATAGACAGTAGTTATATAATGGTGTGTATAGTCAGTATGGACAGTAGTTATATAGGATGGTGTGTATAGACAGTAGTTATATAGGATGGTGTGTATAGACAGTATGGACAGTAGTTCTATAGGATGGTGTGTATAGACAGTAGTTATATAGGATGGTGTGTATAGACAGTAGTTATATAGGATGGTGTGTATAGACAGTAGTTATATAGGTTGGTGTGTATAGACAGTAGTTATACAGGATGGTGTGTATAGACAGTAGTTATATAGGATGGTGTGTATAGACAGTAGTTATATAGGATGGTGTGTATAGACAGTATGGACAGTAGTTCTATAGGATGGTGTGTATAGACAGTAGTTATATAGGATGGTGTGTATAGACAGTAGTTATATAGGATGGTGTGTATAGACAGTAGTTATACAGGATGGTGTGTATGGACAGTAGTTATATATAGGATGGTGTGTATAGAGAGTAGTTATAAAGGATGGTGTGTATAGACAGTAGTTATATAGGATGGTGTGTATAGACAGTAGTTATATAGGATGGTGTGTATAGACAGTAGTTATACAGGATGGTGTGTATGGACAGTAGTTATATATAGGATGGTGTGTATAGACAGTAGTTATACAGGATGGTGTGTATAGACAGTAGTTATATAGGATGGTGTGTATAGACAGTAGTTATATAGGTTGGTGTGTATAGACAGTATGGACAGTAGTTCTATAGGATGGTGTGTATAGACAGTAGTTATATAGGATGGTGTGTATAGACAGTAGTTCTATAGGATGGTGTGTATAGACAGTAGTTATATAGGTTGGTGTGTATAGACAGTAGTTATACAGGATGGTGTGTATAGACAGTAGTTATATAGGATGGTGTGTATAGACAGTAGTTATATAGGATGGTGTGTATAGACAGTATGGACAGTAGTTCTATAGGATGGTGTGTATAGACAGTAGTTATATAGGATGGTGTGTATAGACAGTAGTTATATAGGATGGTGTGTATAGACAGTAGTTATATAGGTTGGTGTGTATAGACAGTAGTTATATAGGATGGTGTGTATAGACAGTAGTTATACAGGATGGTGTGTACAGTCAGTATAGACAGTAGTTATACAGGATGGTGTGTATAGTCAGTATAGACAGTAGTTATATAGGATGGTGTGTATAGTCAGTATAGACAGTAGTTATATAGGATGGTGTGTATAGTCAGTATAGACAGTAGTTATACAGGATGGTGTGTATAGTCAGTAGTTATATAGGATGGTGTGTATAGTCAGTATAGACAGTAGTTATACAGGATGGTGTGTATAGACAGTAGTTATATTGGATGGTGTGTATAGACAGTAGTTATACAGGATGGTGTGTATAGACAGTAGTTATATAGGATGGTGTGTATAGACAGTATGGACAGTAGTTCTATAGGATGGTGTGTATAGACAGTATAGACATAGTTATAAAGGATGATGTGTATAGACAGTAGTTATATAATGGTGTGTATAGTCAGTATGGACAGTAGTTATATAGAATGGTGTGTATAGACAGTAGTTATATAGGATGGTGTGTATAGACAGTAGTTATATAGGATGGTGTGTATAGACAGTAGTTATACAGGATGGTGTGTATAGACAGTAGTTATATAGGATGGTGTGTATAGACAGTAGTTATACAGGATGGTGTGTATAGTCAGTATAGACAGTAGTTATACAGGATGGTGTGTATAGTCAGTATAGACAGTAGTTATACAGGATGGTCTGTATAGTCAGTATAGACAGTAGTTATATAGGATGGTGTGTATAGTCAGTATAGACAATAGTTATACAGGATGGTGTGTATAGTCAGTAGTTATATAGGATGGTGTGTATAGTCAGTATAGACAGTAGTTATACAGGATGGTGTGTATAGACAGTAGTTATACAGGATGGTGTGTATAGACAGTATAGACAGTAGTTATACAGGATGGTGTGTATAGTCAGTATAGACAGTAGTTATACAGGATGGTGTGTATAGTCAATAGTTATATATAGGATGGTGTGTATAGTCAGTATAGACAGTAGTTATACAGGATGGTGTGTATAGTCAGTATAGACAGTAGTTATACAGGATGGTGTGTATAGTCAGTAGTTATATATAGGATGGTGTGTATAGTCAGTATAGACAGTAGTTATACAGGATGGTGTGTATAGACAGTATAGACAGTAGTTATACAGGATGGTGTGTATAGTCAGTATAGACAGTAGTTATACAGGATGGTGTGTATAGACAGTATAGACAGTAGTTTTAAAGGATGGTGTGTATAGACAGTAGTTACACAGGATGGTGTGTATAGTCAGTAGTTATACAGGATGGTGTGTATAGACAGTAGTTATACAGGATGGTGTGTATAGTCAGTATAGACAGTAGTTATACAGGATGGTGTGTATAGACAGTATAGACAGTAGTTATATAGGATGGTGTGTATAGACAGTAGTTATACAGGATGGTGTGTATAGTCAGTATAGACAGTAGTTATACAGGATGGTGTGTATAGACAGTATAGACAGTAGTTATATAGGATGGTGTGTATAGACAGTAGTTATATAGGATGGTGTGTATAGACAGTAGTTATATAGGTTGGTGTGTATAGACAGTAGTTATACAGGATGGTGTGTATAGACAGTAGTTATATAGGATGGTGTGTATAGTCAGTATAGACAGTAGTTATACAGGATGGTGTGTATAGACAGTAGTTATATTGGATGGTGTGTATAGACAGTAGTTATACAGGATGGTGTGTATAGACAGTAGTTATATAGGATGGTGTGTATAGACAGTAGTTATATAGGATGGTGTGTATAGACAGTAGTTATATAGGATGGTGTGTATAGACAGTATGGACAGTAGTTCTATAGGATGGTGTGTATAGTCAGTATAGACATAGTTATAAAGGATGATGTGTATAGACAGTAGTTATATAATGGTGTGTATAGTCAGTATGGACAGTAGTTATATAGAATGGTGTGTATAGACAGTAGTTATATAGGATGGTGTGTATAGACAGTAGTTATATAGGATGGTGTGTATAGACAGTAGTTATACAGGATGGTGTGTATAGACAGTAGTTATATAGGATGGTGTGTATAGACAGTAGTTATACAGGATGGTGTGTATAGTCAGTATAGACAGTAGTTATACAGGATGGTGTGTATAGTCAGTATAGACAGTAGTTATACAGGATGGTCTGTATAGTCAGTATAGACAGTAGTTATATAGGATGGTGTGTATAGTCAGTATAGACAATAGTTATACAGGATGGTGTGTATAGTCAGTAGTTATATAGGATGGTGTGTATAGTCAGTATAGACAGTAGTTATACAGGATGGTGTGTATAGACAGTAGTTATACAGGATGGTGTGTATAGACAGTATAGACAGTAGTTATACAGGATGGTGTGTATAGTCAGTATAGACAGTAGTTATACAGGATGGTGTGTATAGTCAATAGTTATATATAGGATGGTGTGTATAGTCAGTATAGACAGTAGTTATACAGGATGGTGTGTATAGTCAGTATAGACAGTAGTTATACAGGATGGTGTGTATAGTCAGTAGTTATATATAGGATGGTGTGTATAGTCAGTATAGACAGTAGTTATACAGGATGGTGTGTATAGACAGTATAGACAGTAGTTATACAGGATGGTGTGTATAGTCAGTATAGACAGTAGTTATACAGGATGGTGTGTATAGACAGTATAGACAGTAGTTTTAAAGGATGGTGTGTATAGACAGTAGTTACACAGGATGGTGTGTATAGTCAGTAGTTATACAGGATGGTGTGTATAGACAGTAGTTATACAGGATGGTGTGTATAGTCAGTATAGACAGTAGTTATACAGGATGGTGTGTATAGACAGTATAGACAGTAGTTATATAGGATGGTGTGTATAGACAGTAGTTATACAGGATGGTGTGTATAGTCAGTATAGACAGTAGTTATACAGGATGGTGTGTATAGACAGTATAGACAGTAGTTATATAGGATGGTGTGTATAGTCAGTAGTTATACAGGATGGTGTGTATAGACAGTAGTTATAAAGGATGGTGTGTATAGACAGTAGTTATAAAGGATGGTGTGTATAGACAGTGTAGACAGTAGTTATATATAGGATGGTGTGTATAGACAGTAGTTATACAGGATGGTGTGTATAGACAGTAGTTATATATAGGATGGTGTGTATAGTCAGTAGTTATATAATGGCGTGTATAGACATTATGGACAGTAGTTCTATAGGATGGTGTGTATAGTCAGTAGTTATGCAGTGTAGACAGTAGTTATACAGGCTTCGCGTTCCTAGGAAACTATGCAGTTTTTTGTTTTTTTACGTGTTATTTCTTACATTAGTACCCCAGGTCATCTTAGGTTTCATTACATACAGTCGAGAAGAACTACTGAATATAAGATCAGCGTCAACTCACCATCAGTACGACCAAGAATATGTTTTCCGCGACGCGGATCCTGTGTTCTGCCTTACAAACAGGTCAATGGAATGGATCCCATGCAGCGACCCCCCAAAAAACCGACTTCGTAAAAGAGGGAAACGTAGCGGTCTTCTGGTCAGACTCAGGACACGGGCACATCGCGCACCACTACCTAGCATTCTTCTTGCCAATGTCCAGTCTCTTGACAACAAGGTTGATGAAATCTGAGCAAGGGTAGCATTCCAGATGGACATCAGAGACTGTAACGTCCTCTGCTTCACGGAAACATGGCTCACTGGGAAGACGCTATCCGGGGCGGTGCAGCCAACGGGTTTCTCCACGCATCGCGCCGACAGAAACAAACATCTTTCTGGTAAGAAGAGTGGCGGGGGCGTATGCCTCATGACTAACAAGACATGGTGTGATGAAAGAAACATACAGGAACTCAAATCCTTCTGTTCACCTGATTTAGAATTCCTCACAATCAAATGTAGACCGCATTATCTACCAAGAGAATTCTCTTCGATTATAATCACAGCCGTATATATCCCCCAAGCAGACACATCGATGGCTCTGAACGAACTTTATTTAACTCTTTGCAAACTGGAAACCATTTATCCGGAGGCTGCATTCATTGTAGCTGGGGATTTTAACAAAGCTAATCTGAAAACAAGACTCCCTAAATTTTATCAGCATATCGATTGCGCAACCAGGGGTGGTAAAACCTTGGATCATTGTTACTCTAACTTCCGCGACGCATATAAGGCCCTGCCCCGCCCCCTTTCGGAAAAGCTGACCACGACTCCATTTTGTTGATCCCTGCCTACAGACAGAAACTTAAACAAGAGGCTCCCACGCTGAGGTCTGTCCAACGCTGGTCCGACCAAGCTGACTCCACACTCCAAGACTGCTTCCATCACGTGGACTGGGACATGTTTCGTATTGCGTCAGATAAAAATATTGACGAATACGCTGATTCGGTGTGCGAGTTCATTAGAACGTGCGTTGAAGATGTCGTTCCCATAGCAACGATAAAAACATTCCCTAACCAGAAACCGTGGATTGATGGCAGCATTCGCGTGAAACTGAAAGCGCGAACCACTGCTTTTAATCAGGGCAAGGTGTCTGGTAACATGACCGAATATAAACAATGCAGCTATTCCCTCCGCAAGGCTATTAAACAAGCTAAGCGTCAGTACAGAGACAAAGTAGAATCTCAATTCAACGGCTCAGACACAAGAGGCATGTGGCAGGGTCTACAGTCAATCACGGACTACAAGAAGAAACCCAGCCCAGTCACGGACCAGGATGTCTTGCTCCCAGGCAGACTAAATAACTTTTTTGCCCGCTTTGAGGACAATACAGTGCCACTGACACGGCCTGCAACGAAAACATGCGGTCTCTGCTTCACTGCAGCCGAGGTGAGTAAGACATTTAAACGTGTTAACCCTCGCAAGGCTGCAGGCCCAGACGGCATCCCCAGCCGCGCCCTCAGAGCATGCGCAGACCAGCTGGCCGGTGTGTTTACGGACATATTCAATCAATCCCTATCCCAGTCTGCTGTTCCCACATGCTTCAAGAGGGCCACCATTGTTCCTGTTCCCAAGAAAGCTAAGGTAACTGAGCTAAACGACTACCGCCCGTAGCACTCACTTCCGTCATCATGAAGTGCTTTGAGAGACTAGTCAAGGACCATATCACCTCCACCCTACCTGACACCCTAGACCCACTCCAATTTGCTTACCGCCCAAATAGGTCCACAGACGACGCAATCTCAACCACACTGCACACTGCCCTAACCCATCTGGACAAGAGGAATACCTATTTGAGAATGCTGTTCATCGACTACAGCTCGGCATTCAACACCATAGTGCCCTCCAAGCTCGTCATCAAGCTCGAGACCCTGGGTCTCGACCCCGCCCTGTGCAACTGGGTACTGGACTTCCTGACGGGCCGCCCCCAGGTGGTGAGGGTAGGCAACAACATCTCCCCCCCGCTGATCCTCAACACGGGGGCCCCACAAGGGTGAGTTCTGAGCCCTCTCCTGTACTCCCTGTTCACCCACGACTGCGTGGCCACGCACGCCTCCAACTCAATCATCAAGTTTGCGGACGACACAACAGTGGTAGGCTTGATTACCAACAACGACGAGACGGCCTACAGGGAGGAGGTGAGGGCCCTCGGAGTGTGGTGTCAGGAAAATAACCTCACACTCAACGTCAACAAAACTAAGGAGATGATTGTGGACTTCAGGAAACAGCAGAGGGAACACCCCCTATCCACATCGATGGAACAGTAGTGGAGAGGGTAGCAAGTTTTAAGTTCCTCGGCATACACATCACAGACAAACTGAATTGGTCCACTCACACTGACAGCGTCGTGAAGAAGGCGCAGCAGCGCCTCTTCAACCTCAGGAGGCTGAAGAAATTCGGCTTGTCACCAAAAGCACTCACAAACTTCTACAGATGCACAATCGAGAGCATCCTGGCGGGCTGTATCACCGCCTGGTACGGCAACTGCTCCGCCCTCAACCGTAAGGCTCTCCAGAGGGTAGTGAGGTCTGCACAACGCATCACGGGGGGCAAACTACTTGCCCTCCAGGACACCTACACCACCCGATGTTACAGGAAGGCCATAAAGATCATCAAGGACATCAACCACCCGAGCCACTGCCTGTTCACCCCGCTATCATCCAGAAGGCGAGGTCAGTACAGGTGCATCAAAGCTGGGACCGAGAGACTGAAAAACAGCTTCTATCTCAAGGCCATCAGACTGTTAAACAGCCACCACTAACATTGAGTGGCTGCTGCCAACACACTGACCCAACTCCAGCCACTTTAATAATGGGAATTGATGGGAAATTATGTAAATATATCACTAGCCACTTTAAACAATGCTACCTTATATAATGTTACTTACCCTACATTATTCATCTCATATGCATACGTATATACTGTACTCTATATCATCGACTGCATCCTTATGTAATACATGTATCACTAGCCACTTTAACTATGCCACTTTGTTTACTTTGTCTACATACTCATCTCATATGTATATACTGTACTTGATACCATCTACTGTATGCTGCCCTGTACCATAACTCATTCATATATCCTTATGTACATATTCTTTATCCCCTTACACTGTGTATAAGACAGTAGTTTTGGAATTGTTAATTAGATTACTTGTTGGTTATCACTGCATTGTCGGAACTAGAAGCACAAGCATTTCGCTACACTCGCATTAACATCTGCTAACCATGTGTATGTGACAAATAACATTTGATTTGATTTGATGGTGTGTATAGACAGTAGTTATACAGGATGGTGTGTATAGTCAGTATAGACAGTAGTTATACAGGATGGTGTGTATAGTCAGTATAGACAGTAGTTATATAGGATGGTGTGTATGGACAGTAGTTATATAGGATGGTGTGTATAGTCAGTATAGACAGTAGTTATATAGGATGGTCTGTATTGTCAGCATGGACAGTAGTTATATAGGATGGTGTGTATAGTCATTATAGTAGCATCATACCACCCTGCATACCACTGCTGGCTTGCTTCTGAAGCTTAGCATGGTTGGTCCTGGTCAGTCCCTGGATGGGAGACCAGATGGTGATGGAGGGCCAGTGGGAGGCACTCTTTCATCTGGTCTAAAAAACATCTCAATGCCCCAGGCCAGTGATTGGGGACACTGCCCTGTGTAGGGTGCTGTCTTTTGGATGGGATGTTAAACGGGTGTCCTGACTCTCTCCGGTCATTAAAGATCCCATGGTACTTATCGTAAGGATAGGGGTGTTAACCCCGGTGTCCTGACTCTCTCCGGTCATTAAAGATCCCATGGCACTTATCGTAAGGATAGGGGTGTTAACCCTGGTGTCCTGACTCTCTTCGGTCATTAAAGATCCCATGGCACTTATCGTAAGGATAGGGGTGTTAACCCTGGTGTCCTGACTCTCTTCGGTCATTAAAGATCCCATGGCACTTATCGCAAGGATAGGGGTGTTAACCCTGGTGTCCTGACTCTCTTCGGTCATTAAAGATCCCATGGCACTTATCGTAAGGATAGGGATGTTAACCCTGGTGTCCTGACTCTCTTCGGTCATTAAAGATCCCATGGCACTTATCGTAAGGGTAGGGGTGTTAACCCTGGTGTCCTGACTCTCTCCGGTCATTAAAGATCCCATGGCACTTATCGTAAGGATAGGGGTGTTAACCCTGGTGTCCTGACTCTCTTCGGTCATTAAAGATCCCATGGCACTTATCGTAAGGATAGGGGTGTTAACCCTGGTGTCCTGACTCTCTTCGGTCATTAAAGATCCCATGGCACTTATCGTAAGGATAGGGGTGTTAACCCTGGTGTCCTGACTCTCTCCGGTCATTAAAGATCCCATGGCACTTATCTTAAGGGTAGGGGTGTTAACCCTGGTGTCCTGGCTAAATTCCTATTCTGGCCATCAAACCATCATGAATCTCCTCTGCCCTCCTCCTTCTCCATTTCTTCCTCTGTCTCTATCACATTGGTTCTATGATTGATGCTCATGGTGAGGGGAAGGCTCATACAGTATGTCAGACTTGACTAGATATTACTGCTCACACCAGCTGTTAAAGCTGTAGTGTGTATATAAATATTTATGTAGTGTGTATATATATATTTATGTAGTATGTATATTTATCTGTAGGTATATACCAGCCGAGTTCTTAAAAAAACAAATAAAACACACAGAAGAAAAACCTGAAAAAACCCATTCGATTCCAAGAATAGGCCTGGTGTGTGTGTGCATGCTGTGTCTTTGTGTTGTCATATTGATGGACCTACTGGGAATAGGTAATAGATGCAAACACATACACAGGTTGTTACGTTGTTCCCAGACAGCATTGGTGTGTGTGTGTGTGTGTTTCAGCTATCCTTCTTCTTGCTTCTTGCGTGGTAGGCAGACAAAATAGACAGTGACACCCCTGCCCGATATGGAGCTGTCAATCAGGCCCTGTCTGCTAGCTGGCTGATAACAAACTGTTCACACACACCTCTCTTCAACATATCTCCTCCCCCTTGTCACCTCACGGACTCATGCAGAAACACAACCACAATACACAATACAACCACAATACCCTCACAGCATGTTCCTGTTGGTGCACACATGTTAATATTAACAGGCTATATAGCCTACCGTAATGAGAGAGAATTTATAGATCCATATGATGCATCATTAAACAGTGATCATCAAACGTCATGAAACGCTGTCCCAAATGGCATCTTATTCCCTATTTAGTAAATTACATTTGACCAGGCCGCAGAGTGTTTCACCTTATTAGGGAGTCATTTATTGTGTGCTCATATGTAATTAAGGGCTGTTTATAATGCTAATGTATCTGTCATTCCCTGTTTAAACATGCTCACACTCATTGGGAACCTGATTAGTTTCCTCAGTATACATTGACATTAGCTGTATTCTCATGTCTTCTGTAATAAAACGGCACAGATTCAGAACTTTGATCAGGACTAATGTGATCTGCCTCCATTCTACATCAGATGGTTTTAAAAACAAAAGAACAAGAGAATCAAATAGGGTTTATTAACGCAAGTTAATTGCATCAACAGATGTATAAATCATCATGACATCATGAGCTACTTAGTGCCTTACTTGTTGTCACGGAAAAAGATCAGGTGTCGCAGTCCAAACGCATACAGGCTGTTCTGAAATATTTAAGGCTGGCTGGAACACACAGAATGAATGGCAGGACCTTGTTGCTATGAATACGGCTATCTACTTAGATCTCTGCTGTCACCTGCTGTTCATTTGGACTACTGCAAGTGAAAAACAGAGCTCTCTCTGTGCCTCAAATTGAAGAGTTGAACAGAAGAGGCCAGCAACACACACCGGACATACAGTGCCTTCAGGAAACAAATATTTATATCCCTTGACTTTTTCCAAATTGTGTTTTATTTTTTTGTCCCTGGCCTACACACTATACCCCATAATGTCAAAGTAGTATTCTTTTACAGATTTATAAAAAATGAAAAGCTGAAACGTCTTGAGTCAATAAGTATTCAACCCCTTTGTTACAGCAAGCTTAAACAAGTTCAGGAGTAAAAATTTGTTAACATGATTTTTTAATGACTACCTCATCTCTGCACCCCACACGTACAATTATCTGTAAAGTCCTGAAGTTGAGCTGTGAATTTCAAAAACAGATTCAACCACAAAGACCAGCGAGGTTTTCCAATGCCTCGCAAAGAAGAGCACCTCGGCAGAGGTGGAAAAAGTACCCCTATTGTCTACCTTGAGTAAAAGTATAGATGCTTTAATAGAAAGTTACTCAAGTAAAAGTGAAAGTGAGCCAGTAAAATACTACTTGAGTAAAAGTCTAAAAGTATTTGGTTTTAAATATACTTAAGTGTCAAAAGTAAATGTAACTGCTAAAATATACTTAAGTATTAAAAAATACAAGTAAAATTATAAATCATTTAAAATTCCCTATATTAAGCAAAGCAGACAGCACCATTTTCTTGTTTTTAAAATGTACAGATAGCCAGGGGCAGACTCCAACACTCAGACATTATTACAGATAGCCAGGGGCAGACTCCAACACTCAGACATTATTACAGATAGCCAGGGGCAGACTCCAACACTCAGACATTATTACAGATAGCCAGGGGCAGACTCCAACACTCAGACATTACTTATAGATAGCCAGGGGCACACTCCAACACTCAAACATTACTTATAGATAGCCAGGGGCACACTCCAACACTCAAACATTACTTATAGATAGCCAGGGGCACACTCCAACACTCAGACATTACTTACAAATAGCCAGGGGCAGACACCAACACTCAGACATTAATTAAAGATAGCCATGGGGCAGACTCCAACACTCAGACGTTATTCCAGATAGCCAGGGGCACACTCCAACACTCAAACATTACTTACAGATAGCCAGGGGCACACTCCAACACTCCAACATTACTTACAGATAGCCAGGGGCACACCCCAACACTCAGACATTACTTACATATAGCCATGGGGCACACTCCAACACTCAGACATTACTTACAGATAGCCATGGGGCACACTCCAACACTCAAACATTACTTACAGATAGCCAGGGGCACACCCCAACACTCAGACACTACTTACAGATAGCCAGGGGCAGACTCCAACACTCAGACATTATTACAGATAGCCAGGGGCAGACTCCAACACTCAGACATTATTACAGATAGCCAGGGGCAGACTCCAACACTCAGACATTACTTATAGATAGCCAGGGGCACACTCCAACACTCAAACATTACTTATAGATAGCCAGGGGCACACTCCAACACTCAAACATTACTTATAGATAGCCAGGGGCACACTCCAACACTCAGACATTACTTACAAATAGCCAGGGGCAGACACCAACACTCAGACATTAATTAAAGATAGCCATGGGGCAGACTCCAACACCCAGACGTTATTCCAGATAGCCAGGGGCACACTCCAACACTCAAACATTACTTACAGATAGCCAGGGGCACACTCCAACACTCCAACATTACTTACAGATAGCCAGGGGCACACCCCAACACTCAGACATTACTTACATATAGCCATGGGGCACACTCCAACACTCAGACATTACTTACAGATAGCCATGGGCACACCCCAACACTCAGACATTACTTACAGATAGCCATGGGGCACACTCCAACACTCAAACATTACTTACAGATAGCCAGGGGCACACCCCAACACTCAGACATTACTTACAGATAGCCATGGGGCACACTCCAACACTCAGACATTACTTACAGATAGCCATGGGGCACACTCCAACACTCAAACATTACTTACAGATAGCCAGGGGCACACCCCAACACTCAGACATTACTTACAGATAGCCAGGGGAAGATAGCCAGGGGCACAGTCCAACACTCAGACATTATGTACAGATAGCCAGGGGCACACTCCAACACTCAGACATTACTTACAGATAGCCAGGGGCAGACTCCAACACTCAGACATTAATTACAGATAGCCAGGGGCAGACTCCAACACTCAGACGTTATTCCAGATAGCCAGGGGCACACTCCAACACTCAAACATTACTTACAGATAGCCAGGGGCACACTCCAACACTCAGACATTACTTACAGATAGCCAGGGGCAGATAGCCAGGGGCACAGTCCAACACTCAGACATTACTTACAGATAGCCAGGGGCAGACCCCAACACTCAGACGTTATTCCTCATAGCCAGGGGCACACACCAACACTCAGACATTAATTAAAGATAGCCAGGGGCAGACTCCAACACTCAAACATTACTTACAGATAGCCAGGGGCACACTCCAACACTCAGACATTACTTACAGATAGCCAGGGGCAGATAGCCAGGGGCACAGTCCAACACTCAGACATTACTTACAGATAGCCAGGGGCAGACCCCAACACTCAGACGTTATTCCACATAGCCAGGGGCACACTCCAACACTCACACATTACTTACAGATAGCCAGGGGCACACCCCAACACTCAGACATTACTTACAGATAGCCAGGAGCAGACTCCAACACTCAGACATTACTTACAGATAGCCAGGGGAAGATAGCCAGGGGAAGATAGCCAGGGGAAGATAGCCAGGGGCACAGTCCAACACTCAGACATTATGTACAGATAGCCAGGGGCACAGTCCAACACTCAGACATTACTTATAGATAGCCAGGGGCAGACCCCAACACTCAGACGTTATTCCACATAGCCAGGGGCACACTCCAACACTCAGACATTACTTACAGATAGCCAGGAGCAGACTCCAACACTCAGACATTACTTACAGATAGCCAGGGGAAGATAGCCAGGGGCACAGTCCAACACTCAGACATTATGTACAGATAGCCAGGGGCAGACTCCAACACTCAGACGTTATTACAGATAGCCAGGGGCAGACTCCAACACTCAGACATTATGTACAGATAGCCATGGGGCACACTCCAACACTCAGACATTACTTACAGATAGCCAGGGGCACACTCCAACACTCAGACATTATGTACAGATAGCCAGGGGCACACTCCAAAACTCAGACATTACTTACAGATAGCCAGGGGCACACTCCAACACTCAGACATTACTTACAGATAGCCAGGGGCACACTCCAACACTCAGACATTACTTACAGATAGCCAGGGGCACACTCCAACACTCAGACATTACTTACAGATAGCCATGGGGCACACTCCAACACTCAGACATTACTTACAGATAGCCAGGGACACACTCCAACACTCAGACATTACTTACAGATAGCCATGGGGCAGACTCCAACACTCAGACGTTATTACAGATAGCCAGGGGCACACTCCAACACTCAGACATTATTACAGATAGCCAGGGGCACATTCCAACACTCAGACATTACTTACAGATAGCCATGGGGCACACTGCAACACTCAGACATTACTTACAGATAGCTATGGGGCACACTCCAACACTCAGACATTACTTACAGATAGCCAGGGGCACACTCCAACACTCAGACATTACTTACAGATAGCAATGGGGCAGACTCCAATACTCAGGCGTTATTCCAGATAGCCAGGGGCACACTCCAACACTCAGACATTACCTACAGATAGCCAGGGGCACACTCCAACACTCAGACATTACTTACAGATAGCCATGGGGCAGACTCCAACACTCAGACGTTATTACAGATAGCCAGGGGCACACTCCAACACTCAGACATTATTACAGATAGCCAGGGGCACACTCCAACACTCAGACATTACTTACAGATAGCCATGGGGCACACTCCAACACTCAGACATTACTTACAGATAGCCATGGGGCACACCAACACTCAGACATTACTTACAGATAGCCAGGGGCACACTCCAACACTCAGACATTACTTACAGATAGCCAGGGGCACACTCCAACACTCAGACATTACTTACAGATAGCCATGGGGCAGACTCCAACACTCAGACGTTATTACAGATAGCCAGGGGCACACTCCAACACTCAGACATTATTACAGATAGCCAGGGGCACACTCCAACACTCAGACATTATGTACAGATAGCCAGGGGCACACTCCAAAACTCAGACATTACTTACATAAGATGCATTTGTGTTTAGTGAGTCTGCCAGGTCAGAGGCAGTAGGGATGAACACGTGGTCAGGGAAAATGTAACGACTACTTTTGGTGGTCAGGGAAAATGTAACGACTACTTTTGGTGGTCAGGGAAAATGTAATGACTACTTTTGGTGGTCAGGGAAAATGTAATGACTACTTTTGGTGGTCAGGGAAAATGTAACGACTACTTTTGGTTGGAAAATGTATAGAGTAAAAAGTAAAGTGAAGTAACAGTTGTCAAAAATATAAATATCAAAGTAAAGTACAGATACCGCAAAAAAACACCTTAAGTAGTACTTTAAAGTATTTTTTACTTAAGTATTTTACACCACTGCCAATTGGTAGATGGATATAAAAAAAAGCTGACATTGAATATCACTTTGAGTATGGTGAAGTTATTAATTACATTTTGGACAGTGTATCAATGTATCAATACACATTGACTCTGTACCCTTACCCCTGTATATAGCCTCCACACTGACTCTGTACTGGTACCCCCTGTATATAGCCTCCACACTGACTCTGTACCGGTACCCTCTGTATATAGCCTCCACATTGACTCTGTACCGGTACCCCCTCTATATAGCCTCCACATTGACTCTGTACCGGTACCCTCTGTATATAGCCTCCACATTGACTCTGTACCGGTACCCTCTGTATATAGCCTCCACATTGACTCTGTACCGGTACCCTCTGTATATAGCCTCCATATTGACTCTGTACCGGTACCCTCTGTATATAGCCTCCACATTGACTCTGTACCGGTACCCCCTCTATATAGCCTCCACATTGACTCTGTACCGGTACCCCCTCTATATAGCCTCCACATTGACTCTGTACCGGTACCCCCTCTATATAGCCTCCACATTGACTCTGTACCGGTACCCTCTGTATATAGCCTCCACATTGACTCTGTACCGGTACCCTCTGTATATAGCCTCCACATTGACTCTGTACCGGTACCCTCTGTATATAGCCTCCACATTGACTCTGTACCAGTACCCTCTGTATATAGCCTCCACATTGACTCTGTACCGGTACCCTCTGTATATAGCCTCCACGTTGACTCTGTACCGGTACTCTCTGTATATAGCCTCCACATTGACTCTGTACCGGTACCCCCTGTATATAGCCTCCACATTGACTCTGTACCGGTACCCCCTGTATATAGCCTCCACATTGACTCTGTACCGGTACCCCCTCTACATAGCCTCCACATTGACTCTGTACCGGTACCCCCTGTATATAGCCTCCACATTGACTCTGTACCAGTACCCTCTGTATATAGCCTCCACATTGACTCTGTACCGGTACCCTCTGTATATAGCCTCCACATTGACTCTGTACCGGTACCCCCTCTATATAGCCTCCACATTGACTCTGTACCGGTACCCCCTCTATATAGCCTCCATATTGACTCTGTACCCGTACCCCCTCTATATAGCCTCCACATTGACTCTGTACCGGTACCCTCTGTATATAGCCTCCACATTGACTCTGTACCGGTACCCTCTGTATATAGCCTCCACATTGACTCTGTACCGGTACCCTCTGTATATAGCCTCCACATTGACTCTGTACCGGTACCCCCTCTATATAGCCTCCACATTGACTCTGTACCGGTACCCCCTGTATATAGCCTCCACATTGACTCTGTACCGGTACCCTCTGTATATAGCCTCCACATTGACTCTGTACCGGTACCCTCTGTATATAGCCTCCACATTGACTCTGTACCGGTACCCCCTGTATATAGCCTCCACATTGACTCTGTACCGGTACCCCCTCTATATAGCCTCCACATTGACTCTGTACCGGTACCCCCTCTATATAGCCTCCACATTGACTCTGTACCGGTACCCCCTCTATATAGCCTCCACATTGACTCTGTACCGGTACCCCCTCTATATAGCCTCCACATTGACTCTGTACCGGTACCTCCTCTATATAGCCTCCACATTGTTATTTGTTACTTTTACTTTTTTCTTTTTTTTTGTATTTTTCTTAAAACTGCATTGTTGGTTAAGGGCTTGTAAGTAAGAATTTCCCTGTTGTATTTGGCTCATGTGACAGATTAGATTTTATTTTATTTTAAATATACACTGAAGTTGCTTACCAAGACAATAGTAAATGTTCCTGAGTGGCCGAGTTACAGTGTTGACTTAAATCTACTTGAAAACCTGAAAATGGTTGTCTAGCAATGATCAGCATCCAATTTGACAGGCAAATGTTAAACAATCCAGGTGTGGAAGCTCTTTCTTACCCAGAAAGTCTCCCAGCTGTAATTGCTGCCAAAGGTGCTTCTACAAATGATTGACTCACAGGTGTGAATACTCATGTCAATGAGACATTACTGTATTTCATTTTCAGTAAATATGCAACAATGTCTAAAAAACACGTTTTCACTTTGTCATTATGGTGTATTTGGTGTAGATGGGAGAGATGGTGTAGATGGTGTAGATGGGAGAGATGGTGTAGATGGTGTATTTGGTGTAGATGGGAGAGATGGTGTAGATGGTGTAGATGGTGTAGATGGGAGAGATGGTGTAGATGGGAGAGATGGTGTAGATGGTGTAGTTGGTGTAGATGGGAGAGATGGTGTAGATGGTGTAGATGGGAGAGATGGTGTAGATGGTGTAGATGGTGTAGATGGGAGAGATGGTGTAGATGGTGTAGATGGTGTAGATGGGAGAGATGGTGTAGATGGTGTAGATGGGAGAGATGGTGTAGATGGTGTAGATGGTGTAGATGGGAGAGATGGTGTAGATGGTGTAGATGGTGTAGATGGTGTAGATGGGAGAGACGGTGTAGATGGTGTAGATGGGAGAGATGGTGTAGATGGGAGAGATGGTGTAGATGGTGTAGATGGTGTAGATGGTGTAGATTGGAGAGATGGTGTAGATGGTGTAGATGGTGTAGATGGGAGAGATGGTGTAGATGGTGTAGATGGTGTAGATGGGAGAGATGGTGTAGATGGTGTAGATGGTGTAGATGGTGTAGATGGGAGAGATGGTGTAGATGGTGTAGATGGTGTAGATGGTGTAGATTGGAGAGTTGGTGTAGATGGTGTATTTGGTGTAGATGGGAGAGATGGTGTAGATGGGAGAGATGGTGTAGATGGTGTAGATGGTGTAGATGGTGTAGATTGGAGAGATGGTGTAGATGGTGTAGATGGTGTAGATGGGAGAGATGGTGTAGATGGTGTAGATGGTGTAGATGGGAGAGATGGTGTAGATGGTGTAGATGGGAGAGATGGTGTAGATGGTGTAGATGGTGTAGATGGTGTAGATTGGAGAGATGGTGTAGATGGTGTAGATGGTGTAGATGGTGTATTTGGTGTATTTGGTGTATTTGGTGTAGATGGGAGAGATGGTGTATTTGGTGTAGATGGTGTAGATGGTGTAGATGGTGTATTTGGTGTAGATGGTGTAGATGGTGTATTTGGTGTAGATGGTGTAGATGGTTTAGATGGGAGAGATGGTGTAGATGGTGTAGATGGTGTAGATGGGAGAGATGGTGTAGATGGTGTAGATGGGAGAGATGGTGTAGATGGTGTAGATGGTGTAGATGGTGTAGATGGTGTAGATGGTGTAGATGGTGTAGATGGTGTAGATGGGAGAGATGGTGTAGATGGTGTAGATGGTGTAGATGGTGTAGATTGGAGAGTTGGTGTAGATGGTGTATTTGGTGTAGATGGGAGAGATGGTGTAGATGGGAGAGATGGTGTAGATGGTGTAGATGGTGTAGATGGTGTAGATTGGAGAGATGGTGTAGATGGTGTAGATGGTGTAGATGGGAGAGATGGTGTAGATGGTGTAGATGGTGTAGATGGGAGAGATGGTGTAGATGGTGTAGATGGGAGAGATGGTGTAGATGGTGTAGATGGTGTAGATGGTGTAGATTGGAGAGATGGTGTAGATGGTGTAGATGGTGTAGATGGTGTAGATGGTGTAGATGGTGTATTTGATGTATTTGGTGTAGATGGGAGAGATGGTGTATTTGGTGTAGATGGTGTAGATGGTGTAGATGGTGTATTTGGTGTAGATGGTGTAGATGGTGTATTTGGTGTATTTGGTGTAAATGGGAGAGATGGTGTATTTGGTGTAGATGGTGTAGATGGTGTATTTGGTGTAGATGGGAGAGATGGTGTATTTGGTGTATTT
>NC_068432.1:44325288-44417788 GCF_023373465.1 Oncorhynchus keta
ATTTGTTTTGGTAAATGTGCATGTTTATAATTTACACTGTAATATATGCCATGTACAGGAATGTCCCTCATACCATTCATATTACATCCTTTCTGCATGGAAATATGTAACTATTTGCATGTTTTTTTAGATTGATGGGCCTAGGACCAGATACAGTATACTGTAGCTGTCATGTACGTGTACAAACGGTCCCTCCACAAATCACTAGTGGTCCCAAACTCCCAGGATAAAATAACAGCTCAGAGTCATCAGACCAGAGGTCTGATAGGCAGCTGGGGATTTTAACTTCATTAATAGATCACTCATTATTAACCATCAGTCTATCGGCAAAGGTCTCACATTCCAGCCTGGTCTCGAGAACTAGATGTATAACATAGTAAATGTAAATCTGGGACCCTCAAATGAGTACGACATGTTACGTTTGGTACGGTTACATAAGACAGAGGGATACTTAAAGGTAAAACTGAAAGTAGAGTGGTTGGTTGTAGTGGATGGGTGGGCGTATAAACCTCTAGCAACCCAAAGGATGCAACTTTAGAAACTTTTCAACTACTTACTACTTTTTAGCTACTTTAAAACTACTTAACATGTTAGTTAACCCTTCCCCTAACTCTTTTAGTTTACCCTTGCCCTAACTTTAACCCTAACCCTAAACCCTTTTAGTTAACCCTTCCCCTAACTCTAAACCCTTTTAGTTAACCCTTCCCCTAACCCTAAACCCTTTTAGTTAACCCTTCCCCTAACTCTAAACCCTTTTAGTTAACCCTTCCCATAACCCTAAACCCTTTTAGTTAACCCTTCCCCTAACCCTAAACCCTTTTAGTTAACCCTTCCCCTAACCCTAAACCCTTTTAGTTAACCCTTCCCTTAACTCTAAACCCTTTTAGTTAACCCTTCCCCTAACTCTAAACCCTTTTAGTTAACCCTTCCCCTAACCCTAAACCCTTTTAGTTAACCCTTCCCCTAACTCTAAACCCTTTTAGTTAACCCTTCCCCTAACTCTAAACCCTTTTAGTTAACCCTTCCCTTAACTCTAAACCCTTTTAGTTTACCCTTGCCCTAACTTTAACCCTAACCCTAAACCCTTTTAGTTAACCCTTCCCCTAACTCTAAACCCTTTTAGTTAACCCTTCCCTTAACTCTAAACCCTTTTAGTTTACCCTTCCCCTAACTCTAAACCCTTTTAGTTAACCCTTCCCCTAACTCTAAACCCTTTTAGTTAACCCTTCCCTTAACCCTAAACCCTTTTAGTTAACCCTTCCCCTAACTCTAAACCCTTTTAGTTAACCCTTCCCCTAACTCTAAACCCTTTTAGTTAACCCGTCCCCTAACTCTAAACCCTTTTAGTTAACCCTTCCCCTAACTCTAAACCCTTTTAGTTAACCCTTCCCCTAACCCTAAACCCTTTTAGTTAACCCTTCCCCTAACTCTAAACTCTTTTAGTTAACCCTTCCCCTAACCCTAAACCCTTTTAGTTAACCCTTCCCCTAACTCTAAACCCTTTTAGTTAACCCTTCCCCTAACTCTAAACCCTTTTAGTTAACCCTTCCCCTAACCCTAAACCCTTTTAGTTAACCCTTCCCCTAACTCTAAACCCTTTTAGTTAACCCTTCCCCTAACCTTAACCTTAACCCTTTAACCTAACTCCTAAACGTAACCCCATCCTTAAGCCTAACCCCTAGCCTAGCCCAGCATTTGCCACCTAGCCACCGAGCTAGAATTTGTAACATATAATACATTTAGCAAATTCTTAACATAATACGAATTGTAATTCGAAACTTATGTGGACACATGCTCGTGGAACATCCCATTCCTAAATCATGGGCATTAATATGTAGTTGGTCCCCCCTTTTTGTTTCTATAACAGCCTCCACTCCTCTGGGAAGGCTTTCCACTAGATGTTGGAACATTGCTGCGGGAACTCGCTTCCATTCAGCCACAAGAGCATTAGTGAGGTCTGGCACTGATGTTGGGTGATTAGGCCTGGCTTGCAGACAGCGTTCCAATTAATTCCAAAGGTGTTCGATGGGGTTGAGGTCAGGGCTTTGTGCAGACCAGTAAAGTTCTTCCACACCGATCTCAACAAACCATTTCTGATTGGACCTCGCTTTGTGGACGGGTGCATTGTAATTCTGAAATAGCAAAGGGCCTTCACCAAGCTATTGCAACAAATTTGGAAGCACAGAATTGTCTAGAACTGTTATTGTATGCTGTTGAGTTAAGATCTCCCTTCACTGGAACCTAGATGCCTAGTCCGAACTATGAAAAACAGCCCCAGACCATTATTCATCCTCCACCAAACTTTACAGTTGGCACCATGTATTGGGCCAGCAGGGTCAAATAATAATCACAGTGGTTGTAGAGGGTGCAACAGGTCAGCACCTCAGGAGTAAATGTCAGTTGGCTTTTCATAGCCGAGCGTTGAAAAAGAGTGAGAGAGAGAGAGAGAGAGACAGACAGAGAGAGACAGAGAGAGAGAGACAGAGAGAGAGAGAGACACACAGAGAGAGAGACACACACGGATGGACGGCCAGGACAAGGTAGCACGTCCGGTGAACAGGTCTGGGCTCCATAGCCGCAGGTGGAACAGTTGAAACTGGAGCAGCAGCACGACTAAGTGGACTGGGGACAGCCAGGAGTCATCAGGCCAAGTAGTCGTAAGTCACAGTCCTCAGGTCCTCCGAGCTCTATGACCACCTGTCAGCAACGGGTGTAGCTGAAATAGCCAAATCCACTAATTTGAAGCGGTGTCCACATACTTTTGTATATATCGTGTATTATACGAATTGGGTGATGGACATCCACAAATTAATACATACCATACGAAATGCAAGATATCATACAGACAGCACTAACAGTCTGGGGGCGAAGGTCTCACATGCAGGCAGCACTAACAGTCTGTGGGCGAAGGTCTCACATGCAGGCAGCACTAACAGTCTGTGGGCGAAGGTCTCACATGCAGGCAGCACTAACAGTCTGTGGGCGAAGGTCTCACATGCAGGCAGCACTAACAGTCTGTGGGCGAAGGTCTCACATGCAGGCAGCACTAACAGTCTGTGGGCGAAGGTCTCACATGCAGGCAGCACTAACAGTCTGTGGGCGAAGGTCTCACATGCAGGCAGCACTAACAGTCTGTGGGCGAAGGTCTCACATGCAGGCAGCACTAACAGTCTGTGGGTGAAGGCCTCACATGCAAGCAGCACTAACAGTCTGTGGGCGTAGGTCTCACATGCAGGCAGCACTAACAGTCTGTGGGCGAAGGCCTCACATGCAGGCAGCACTAACAGTCTGTGGGCGAAGGCCTCACATGCAGGCAGCACTAACAGTCTGTGGGCGAAGGCCTCACATGCAGGCAGCACTAACAGTCTGTGGGCGAAGGTCTCACATGCAGGCAGCACTAACAGTCTGGGGGCGAAGGTCTCACATGCAGGCAGCACTAACAGTCTGGGGGCGAAGGTCTCACATGCAGGCAGCACTAACAGTCTGTGAGCGAAGGCCTCACATGCAGGCAGCACTAGCAGTCTGTGGGCGAAGGTCTCACATGCAGGCAGCACTAGCAGTCTGTGGGCGAAGGTCTCACATGCAGGCAGCACTAACAGTCTGGGGGCGAAGGTCTCACATGCAGGCAGCACTAACAGTCTGGGGGCGAAAGTCTCACATGCAGGCAGCACTAGCAGTCTGTGGGCGAAGGTCTCACATGCAGGCAGCACTAACAGTCTGTGGGCGAAGGTCTCACATGCAGGCAGCACTAACAGTCTGTGGGCGAAGGTCTCACATGCAGGCAGCACTAACAGTCTGTGGGCGAAGGCCTCACATGCAGGCAGCACTAAAAGTCTGTGGGCGAAGGTCTCACATGCAGGCAGCACTAACAGTCTGTGGGCGTAGGTCTCACATGCAGGCAGCACTAACAGTCTGGGGGCGAAGGTCTCACATGCAGACAGCACTAACAGTCTGTGGGCGAAGGCCTCACATGCAGGCAGCACTAACAGTCCAAGGGTGGTCTCACATGAAGTGCTATATTCTGGTTGTCGGAACCTTAGAATGGCACACACACGATTGACACACACACAACTGACACACACACACATGATTGACACACACACACACATGATTGACACACACACACACACATGATTGACACACACACACATGATTGACACACACACACACATGATTGACACACACACACACACATGATTGACACACACACACACATGATTGACACACACACACACACACACACACACACACACACACACACACACACACACACACACACACACACACACACACACACACACACACACACACACACACACACACACACACACACACACACACACACACACACACACACAGGTGCACTTCTTCTGTATAGCCTTAATACTGTTTCAAGCTCCTCTCTCACCTCTCTATCACCTCCTCCCCACTGCCCAACACAGGAAGCACAGAGGTCTGTTTACACAGCTAGCTTCTAATGCATCTCTGCATCTGCCCCGTGGAGCGGAACTGAACTGTGTCGGCTTGAGGAGAGGTTGGTTCCAGCTCTAGATCTCCAGTCAGTAGCTGTCTTCCCCCCCAGCCAGTCAGTAGCTGTCTCCCCCTCTCTTCCCCCCAGCCAGTCAGCCTGAAGTTGGACATCATTCCACCACCCCACATCCACAACATGAGCGGAAAACGGAAACTGAGTGAGTAGCCTACGATGTGTGTGTTGTACCACTTTAGTGTGTGTGTGTGTGTGTGTGCGCGTGTGTGTGTGTGTGTAAAGTGACAATTAATGTTTATCGTAAACTAAATGTACCTCTATTATGATTATGTCACGTTGGTGACAGGACAGCAGCGCTGTTTGACGAGCCACCTGCCATTCCTCTCACTAGTCTCACGCAAGTATAGCGATAGACAGTATAGATAGACAACATATCTACAGTGTCTATGTCTTCATCTATCCTTTTAGGCTGACCTAGATGAGGCTTTCTCACTGATAAATAAATGAACAGGGACATGCTAAAAAATGCACTTCTCCTGATCTAGCCTGCTACAACGAGGTGCTATACCTTCTCCTGATCTAGCCTGCTACAACGAGGTGCTATACCTTCTCCTGATCTAGCCTGCTACAACGAGGTGCTATAGCTTCTCCTGATCTAGCCTGCTACAAGGAGGTGCTATAGCTTCTCCTGATCCAGCCTGCTACAAGGAGGTGCTATAGCTTCTCCTGGTCTAGCCTGCTACAAGGAGGTGCTATAGCTTCTCCTGATCTAGCCTGCTACAACGAGGAGCTATACCTACACCATTACAATAACATGCGTCATGATGACTACAGACCAAAGTAGCAGGGACATACATGACTCAACACCATAGACATCATATACTGCATTGTAATATAGGTTATATATGTATAGGTTATAGGTATAGGTTATATATGTATAGGTTATACGTATAGGTTATACGTATAGGTTATATATGATAGGCTATTTTTGGTCCTGACATATACCTCAGCCAGGTTTAATGGAGAACATTTCTGATGAGGTTTATTTCTGTACTTCACTGAGGGGAAGAGGAGGTGGAAGTGTGAAAATACCACACACACACACACACACACACACACACACACACACACACACACACACACACACACACACACACACACACACACACACACACACACACACACACACACACACACACACACACACACACACACACACACACACACACACGCACACACACACACACACACACACACACACACACACACCAACTGCAGCAGCAGCACACACAGGAAACACTTCAGTTTCATCAGTTGTCAGGTCCTCTTTGAATGTGCTCTTTAAGTCACAGAGGAGAGATAGTAGGTAAGATATCACAGTTGCAAAAGTCATGGTACAAAATGATCCTTTACTGTGTGGCCAGTGCCTCTTTGAGGACAAAGTAAAGACCAACCCAGTAGTTTCTTTCTCACCCTCCTGTTCACAGTACAGCACTGGCTGCCCTGTTCTGCCCATGTCTGTTTAATATTTAACTCTGCTGGTTCTGTAACTATCAGAGTCTTCTCAGTTATGGTCTGGACAGAAACACAAGAGTCTAGAGAAAGTTCAGAGAACAACGGTTATTACTGTAGAACTTAGTAGCCTACCTTTCTGAAATCACAGGTATCCAAAAGCAGGCAAATCCTCCCTTTTTTTCTCAATAAGAAGAGCATACAGTGCCTTCAGAGAGTTTTCACAACCCTTGACTTATTCCACATTTTGTTGTGTTTCAGCCTGAATTCAAAATCGATTAAATATGTTTTTTTTCTCACCCATCCACAAACAATACCCCAAAATGACAAATAGAAAACATGTTTTTAGAAATTTTAGTAAATGTATTGAAAATGAAACACAGAAATAGGCTATAGGCTGTCTTGTTGTCGGTGATCAGGTCGTGTCATCGGCAAATTTAATGATGGTGTTGGAGTCGTGCAGTCATGAGTGAACAGGGAGTACAGGAGGGGGCTGAGCACGCACCCCTGAGGGGCCCCTGTGTTGATGATCAGCATGGAGGATTTTAAAAAAATATTTATTTTAGCTTTATTTAACTAGGCAAGTCAGTTAAGAACAAATTCTTATTTTCAATGACAGCCTAGGAACAGTGGGTTAACTGCCTGTTCAAGGGCAGAATGACAGATTTGTACCTTGTCAGCTTGGGGATTTGAACTTTCAACCTTTCGGTTACTAGTCCAACACTCTAACCACTAGGCTACCCTGCCGCCCCTGATGTGTTGTTACTTACCCTTACCACCTGGGGGTGACCCGTCAGGAAGTCCAGGATCCAGTTGCAGAGGGAGATGTTTAGTCACAGGGTCCATTGCTTAGGGATGCGCTTTGAGGGTACTATGGTGTTGAACGCTGAGCTGTAGTCAATAAATAGTATTCCCACATAGAATGCTATACATTTGAAATGCAGGCTGTAACACAACGAAATGTGGAAAATGCAAGGGGTGTGAATCAGTGGCGGTTCTAGACCATTTCAACTGGGGGGGGGCAAGCTGGGGCCAGTTGTACTGTTAGAGGGGCCACGCTGGGGCCAGTTGTACTGTTAGAGGGGCCAAGCTGGGGCCAGTTGTACTGTTAGAGGGACCAAGCTGGGGCCAGTTGTACTGTTAGAGGGGCCAAGCTGGGGCCAGTTGTACTGTTAGAGGGGCCAAGCTGGGGCCAGTTGTACTGTTAGAGGGACCAAGCTGGGGCCAGTTGTACTGTTAGAGGGACCAAGCTGGGGCCAGTTGTACTGTTAGAGGGACCAAGCTGGGGCCAGTTGTACTGTTAGAGGGACCAAGCTGGGGCCAGTTGTACTGTTAGAGGGACCAAGCTGGGGCCAGTTGTACTGTTAGAGGGACCAAGCTGGGGCCAGTTGTACTGTTAGAGGGACCAAGCTGGGGCCAGTTGTACTGTTAGAGGGGCCAAGCTGGGGCCAGTTGTACTGTTAGAGGGACCAAGCGGGGGCCAGTTGTACTGTTAGAGGGACCAAGCTGGGGCCAGTTGTACTGTTAGAGGACCAAGCTGGGGCCAGTTGTACTGTTAGAGGACCAAGCTGGGGCCAGTTGTACTGTTAGAGGGACCAAGCTGGGGCCAGTTGTACTGTTAGAGGGGCCAAGCTGGGGCCAGTTGTACTGTTAGAGGGACCAAGCTGGGGCCAGTTGTACTGTTAGAGGGGCCAAGCTGGGGCCAGTTGTACTGTTAGAGGGACCAAGCTGGGGCCAGTTGTACTGTTAGAGGGACCAAGCTGGGGCCAGTTGTACTGTTAGAGGGGCCAAGCTGGGGCCAGTTGTACTGTTAGAGGGACCAAGCTGGGGCCAGTTGTACTGTTAGAGGGGCCTAGCTGGGGCCAGTTGTACTGTTAGAGGGGCCAAGCTGGGGCCAGTTGTACTGTTAGAGGGACCAAGCTGGGGCCAGTTGTACTGTTAGAGGGACCAAGCTGGGGCCAGTTGTACTGTTAGAGGGGCCACGCTGGGGCCAGTTGTACTGTTAGAGGGACCAAGCTGGGGCCAGTTGTACTGTTAGAGGGACCAAGCTGGGGCCAGTTGTACTGTTAGAGGGGCCACGCTGGGGCCAGTTGTACTGTTAGAGGGACCAAGCTGGGGCCAGTTGTACTGTTAGAGGGACCAAGCTGGGGCCAGTTGTACTGTTAGAGGGACCAAGCTGGGGCCAGTTGTACTGTTAGAGGGACCAAGCTGGGGCCAGTTGTACTGTTAGGGGCCACGCTGGGGCCAGTTGTACTGTTAGAGGGACCAAGCTGGGGCCAGTTGTACTGTTAGAGGGACCAAGCTGGGGAAAGTTGTACTGTTAGAGGGACCAAGCTGGGGCCAGTTGTACTGTTAGAGGGACCAAGCTGGGGCCAGTTGTACTGTTAGAGGGGCCAAGCTGGGGCCAGTTGTACTGTTAGAGGGGCCAAGCTGGGACCAGTTGTACTGTTAGAGGGGCCAAGCTGGGACCAGTTGTACTGTTAGAGGGGCCAAGCTGGGGCCAGTTGTACTGTTAGAGGGACCAAGCTGGGGCCAGTTGTACTGTTAGAGGGACCAAGCTGGGGCCAGTTGTACTGTTAGAGGGGCCAAGCTGGGGCCAGTTGTACTGTTAGAGGGACCAAGCTGGGGCCAGTTGTACTGTTAGAGGGACCAAGCTGGGGCCAGTTGTACTGTTAGAGGGGCCAAGCTGGGGCCAGTTGTACTGTTAGAGGGACCAAGCTGGGGCCAGTTGTACTGTTAGAGGGGCCACGCTGGGGCCAGTTGTACTGTTAGAGGGACCAAGCTGGGGCCAGTTGTACTGTTAGAGGGACCAAGCTGGGGCCAGTTGTACTGTTAGAGGGGCCACGCTGGGGCCAGTTGTACTGTTAGAGGACCAAGCTGGGGCCAGTTGTACTGTTAGAGGGCCACGCTGGGGCCAGTTGTACTGTTAGAGGGCCACGCTGGGGCCAGTTGTACTGTTAGAGGGCCACGCTGGGGCCAGTTGTACTGTTAGAGGGGCCACGCTGGGGCCAGTTGTACTGTTAGAGGGACCAAGCTGGGGCCAGTTGTACTGTTAGAGGGATCAAGCTGGGGCCAGTTGTACTGTTAGAGGGCCACGCTGGGGCCAGTTGTACTGTTAGAGGGACCAAGCTGGGGCCAGTTGTACTGTTAGAGGGACCAAGCTGGGGCCAGTTGTACTGTTAGAGGGACCAAGCTGGGGCCAGTTGTACTGTTAGAGGGGCCACGCTGGGGCCAGTTGTACTGTTAGAGGGACCAAGCTGGGGCCAGTTGTACTGTTAGAGGGACCAAGCTGGGGCCAGTTGTACTGTTAGAGGGGCCACGCTGGGGCCAGTTGTACTGTTAGAGGGACCAAGCTGGGGCCAGTTGTACTGTTAGAGGGGCCACGCTGGGGCCAGTTGTACTGTTAGAGGGGCCACGCTGGGGCCAGTTGTACTGTTAGAGGGGCCACGCTGGGGCCAGTTGTACTGTTAGAGGGGCCACGCTGGGGCCAGTTGTACTGTTAGAGGGACCAAGCTGGGGCCAGTTGTACTGTTAGAGGGACCAAGCTGGGGCCAGTTGTACTGTTAGAGGGACCAAGCTGGGGCCAGTTGTACTGTTAGAGGGGCCACGCTGGGGCCAGTTGTACTGTTAGAGGGACCAAGCTGGGGCCAGTTGTACTGTTAGAGGGACCAAGCTGGGGCCAGTTGTACTGTTAGAGGGACCAAGCTGGGGCCAGTTGTACTGTTAGAGGGACCAAGCTGGGGCCAGTTGTACTGTTAGAGGGGCCAAGCTGGGGCCAGTTGTACTGTTAGAGGGACCAAGCTGGGGCCAGTTGTACTGTTAGAGGGGCCAAGCTGGGGCCAGTTGTACTGTTAGAGGGGCCAAGCTGGGGCCAGTTGTACTGTTAGAGGGACCAAGCTGGGGCCAGTTGTACTGTTAGAGGGACCAAGCTGGGGCCAGTTGTACTGTTAGAGGGGCCAAGCTGGGGCCAGTTGTACTGTTAGAGGGACCAAGCTGGGGCCAGTTGTACTGTTAGAGGGACCAAGCTGGGGCCAGTTGTACTGTTAGAGGGGCCAAGCTGGGGCCAGTTGTACTGTTAGAGGGACCAAGCTGGGGCCAGTTGTACTGTTAGAGGGGCCACGCTGGGGCCAGTTGTACTGTTAGAGGGACCAAGCTGGGGCCAGTTGTACTGTTAGAGGGACCAAGCTGGGGACAGTTGTACTGTTAGAGGGGCCACGCTGGGGCCAGTTGTACTGTTAGAGGGACCAAGCTGGGGCCAGTTGTACTGTTAGAGGGGCCACGCTGGGGCCAGTTGTACTGTTAGAGGGACCACGCTGGGGCCAGTTGTACTGTTAGAGGGGCCACGCTGGGGCCAGTTGTACTGTTAGAAGGACCAAGCTGGGGCCAGTTGTACTGTTAGAGGGATCAAGCTGGGGCCAGTTGTACTGTTAGAGGGGCCACGCTGGGGCCAGTTGTACTGTTAGAGGGACCAAGCTGGGGCCAGTTGTACTGTTAGAGGGACCAAGCTGGGGCCAGTTGTACTGTTAGAGGGGCCAAGCTGGGGCCAGTTGTACTGTTAGAGGGACCAAGCTGGGGCCAGTTGTACTGTTAGAGGGGCCAAGCTGGGGCCAGTTGTACTGTTAGAGGGACCAAGCTGGGGCCAGTTGTACTGTTAGAGGGGCCACGCTGGGGCCAGTTGTACTGTTAGAGGGACCAAGCTGGGGCCAGTTGTACTGTTAGAGGGACCAAGCTGGGGCCAGTTGTACTGTTAGAGGGGCCACGCTGGGGCCAGTTGTACTGTTAGAGGGACCAAGCTGGGGCCAGTTGTACTGTTAGAGGGGCCACGCTGGGGCCAGTTGTACTGTTAGAGGGGCCACGCTGGGGCCAGTTGTACTGTTAGAGGGTCCAAGCTGGGGCCAGTTGTACTGTTAGAGGGACCAAGCTGGGGCCAGTTGTACTGTTAGAGGGACCAAGCTGGGGCCAGTTGTACTGTTAGAGGGACCAAGCTGGGGCCAGTTGTACTGTTAGAGGGACCAAGCTGGGGCCAGTTGTACTGTTAGAGGGGCCAAGCTGGGGCCAGTTGTACTGTTAGAGGGGCCACGCTGGGGCCAGTTGTACTGTTAGAGGGACCAATCTGGGGCCAGTTGTACTGTTAGAGGGGCCACGCTGGGGCCAGTTGTACTGTTAGAGGGGCCAGTTGTACTGTTAGAGGGGCCACGCTGGGGCCAGTTGTACTGTTAGAGGGACCAGTTGTACTGTTAGAGGGACCAGTTGTACTGTTAGAGGGACCAAGCTGGGGCCAGTTGTACTGTTAGAGGGACCAAGCTGGGGCCAGTTGTACTGTTAGAGGGGCCAGTTGTACTGTTAGAGGGACCAGTTGTACTGTTAGAGGGACCAGTTGTACTGTTAGAGGGGCCAGTTGTACTGTTAGAGGGGCCAGTTGTACTGTTAGAGGGACCACGCTGGGGCCAGTTGTACTGTTAGAGGACCAAGCTGGGGCCAGTTGTACTGTTAGAGGGCCACGCTGGGGCCAGTTGTACTGTTAGAGGGACCAAGCTGGGGCCAGTTGTACTGTTAGAGGGACCAAGCTGGGGCCAGTTGTACTGTTAGAGGGACCAAGCTGGGGCCAGTTGTACTGTTAGAGGGACCAAGCTGGGGCCAGTTGTACTGTTAGAGGGACCAAGCTGGGGCCAGTTGTACTGTTAGAGGGACCAGTTGTACTGTTAGAGGGACCAGTTGTACTGTTAGAGGGACCAGTTGTACTGTTAGAGGGACCAGTTGTACTGTTAGAGGGGCCAGTTGTACTGTTAGAGGGACCACGCTGGGGCCAGTTGTACTGTTAGAGGGACCAGTTGTACTGTTAGAGGGCCAGTTGTACTGTTAGAGGGACCACGCTGGGGCCAGTTGTACTGTTAGAGGGGCCAGTTGTACTGTTAGAGGGACCACGCTGGGGCCAGTTGTACTGTTAGAGGGACCAGTTGTACTGTTAGAGGGACCAGTTGTACTGTTAGAGGGACCAGTTGTACTGTTAGAGGGACCAGTTGTACTGTTAGAGGGACCAGTTGTACTGTTAGAGGGACCAGTTGTACTGTTAGAGGGACCAGTTGTACTGTTAGAGGGACCAGTTGTACTGTTAGAGGGACCAGTTTTACTGTTAGAGGGGCCAGTTGTACTGTTAGAGGGACCAAGCTGGGGCCAGTTGTACTGTTAGAGGGACCAGTTGTACTGTTAGAGGGACCAGTTTTACTGTTATAGGGGCCAGTTGTACTGTTAGAGGGACCAAGCTGGGGCCAGTTGTACTGTTAGAGGGACCAGTTGTACTGTTAGAGGGACCAGTTGTACTGTTAGAGGGACCAGTTGTACTGTTAGAGGGACCAGTTGTACTGTTAGAGGGACCAGTTGTACTGTTAGAGGGACCAGTTTTACTGTTAGAGGGACCAGTTGTACTGTTAGAGGGGCCAGTTGTACTGTTAGAGGGCCACGCTGGGGCCAGTTGTACTGTTAGAGGGGCCACGCTGGGGCCAGTTGTACTGTTAGGGGCCACGCTGGGGCCAGTTGTACTGTTAGAGGGGCCACGCTGGGGCCAGTTGTACTGTTAGAGGGACCAAGCTGGGGCCAGTTGTACTGTTAGAGGGATCAAGCTGGGGCCAGTTGTACTGTTAGAGGGGCCACGCTGGGGCCAGTTGTACTGTTAGAGGGACCAAGCTGGGGCCAGTTGTACTGTTAGAGGGACCAAGCTGGGGCCAGTTGTACTGTTAGAGGGGCCAAGCTGGGGCCAGTTGTACTGTTAGAGGACCAAGCTGGGGCCAGTTGTACTGTTAGAGGGGCCAAGCTGGGGCCAGTTGTACTGTTAGAGGGACCAAGCTGGGGCCAGTTGTACTGTTAGAGGGGCCACGCTGGGGCCAGTTGTACTGTTAGAGGGACCAAGCTGGGGCCAGTTGTACTGTTAGAGGGACCAAGCTGGGGCCAGTTGTACTGTTAGAGGGGCCACGCTGGGGCCAGTTGTACTGTTAGAGGGACCAAGCTGGGGCCAGTTGTACTGTTAGAGGGGCCACGCTGGGGCCAGTTGTACTGTTAGAGGGGCCACGCTGGGGCCAGTTGTACTGTTAGAGGGACCAAGCTGGGGCCAGTTGTACTGTTAGAGGGACCAAGCTGGGGCCAGTTGTACTGTTAGAGGGACCAAGCTGGGGCCAGTTGTACTGTTAGAGGGACCAAGCTGGGGCCAGTTGTACTGTTAGAGGGACCAAGCTGGGGCCAGTTGTACTGTTAGAGGGCCAAGCTGGGGCCAGTTGTACTGTTAGAGGGCCACGCTGGGGCCAGTTGTACTGTTAGAGGGACCAATCTGGGGCCAGTTGTACTGTTAGAGGGGCCACGCTGGGGCCAGTTGTACTGTTAGAGGGGCCAGTTGTACTGTTAGAGGGCCACGCTGGGGCCAGTTGTACTGTTAGAGGGACCAGTTGTACTGTTAGAGGGACCAGTTGTACTGTTAGAGGGACCAAGCTGGGGCCAGTTGTACTGTTAGAGGGACCAAGCTGGGGCCAGTTGTACTGTTAGAGGGGCCAGTTGTACTGTTAGAGGGACCAGTTGTACTGTTAGAGGGACCAAGCTGGGGCCAGTTGTACTGTTAGAGGGACCAAGCTGGGGCCAGTTGTACTGTTAGAGGGACCAAGCTGGGGCCAGTTGTACTGTTAGAGGGACCAAGCTGGGGCCAGTTGTACTGTTAGAGGGACCAGTTGTACTGTTAGAGGGACCAGTTGTACTGTTAGAGGGGCCAGTTGTACTGTTAGAGGGGCCAGTTGTACTGTTAGAGGGACCAAGCTGGGGCCAGTTGTACTGTTAGAGGGACCAAGCTGGGGCCAGTTGTACTGTTAGAGGGGCCAAGCTGGGGCCAGTTGTACTGTTAGAGGGACCAAGCTGGGGCCAGTTGTACTGTTAGAGGGGCCACGCTGGGGCCAGTTGTACTGTTAGAGGGACCAAGCTGGGGCCAGTTGTACTGTTAGAGGGACCAAGCTGGGGACAGTTGTACTGTTAGAGGGGCCACGCTGGGGCCAGTTGTACTGTTAGAGGGACCAAGCTGGGGCCAGTTGTACTGTTAGAGGGGCCACGCTGGGGCCAGTTGTACTGTTAGAGGGACCACGCTGGGGCCAGTTGTACTGTTAGAGGGGCCACGCTGGGGCCAGTTGTACTGTTAGAAGGACCAAGCTGGGGCCAGTTGTACTGTTAGAGGGATCAAGCTGGGGCCAGTTGTACTGTTAGAGGGCCACGCTGGGGCCAGTTGTACTGTTAGAGGGACCAAGCTGGGGCCAGTTGTACTGTTAGAGGACCAAGCTGGGGCCAGTTGTACTGTTAGAGGGGCCAAGCTGGGGCCAGTTGTACTGTTAGAGGACCAAGCTGGGGCCAGTTGTACTGTTAGAGGGCCAAGCTGGGGCCAGTTGTACTGTTAGAGGGACCAAGCTGGGGCCAGTTGTACTGTTAGAGGGGCCACGCTGGGGCCAGTTGTACTGTTAGAGGGACCAAGCTGGGGCCAGTTGTACTGTTAGAGGGACCAAGCTGGGGCCAGTTGTACTGTTAGAGGGGCCACGCTGGGGCCAGTTGTACTGTTAGAGGGACCAAGCTGGGGCCAGTTGTACTGTTAGAGGGCCACGCTGGGGCCAGTTGTACTGTTAGAGGGGCCACGCTGGGGCCAGTTGTACTGTTAGAGGGACCAAGCTGGGGCCAGTTGTACTGTTAGAGGGACCAAGCTGGGGCCAGTTGTACTGTTAGAGGGACCAAGCTGGGGCCAGTTGTACTGTTAGAGGGACCAAGCTGGGGCCAGTTGTACTGTTAGAGGGACCAAGCTGGGGCCAGTTGTACTGTTAGAGGGGCCAAGCTGGGGCCAGTTGTACTGTTAGAGGGCCACGCTGGGGCCAGTTGTACTGTTAGAGGGACCAATCTGGGGCCAGTTGTACTGTTAGAGGGGCCACGCTGGGGCCAGTTGTACTGTTAGAGGGGCCAGTTGTACTGTTAGAGGGGCCACGCTGGGGCCAGTTGTACTGTTAGAGGGACCAGTTGTACTGTTAGAGGGACCAGTTGTACTGTTAGAGGGACCAAGCTGGGGCCAGTTGTACTGTTAGAGGGACCAAGCTGGGGCCAGTTGTACTGTTAGAGGGGCCAGTTGTACTGTTAGAGGGACCAGTTGTACTGTTAGAGGGACCAAGCTGGGGCCAGTTGTACTGTTAGAGGGACCAAGCTGGGGCCAGTTGTACTGTTAGAGGGACCAAGCTGGGGCCAGTTGTACTGTTAGAGGGGCCAAGCTGGGGCCAGTTGTACTGTTAGAGGGACCAGTTGTACTGTTAGAGGGACCAGTTGTACTGTTAGAGGGGCCAGTTGTACTGTTAGAGGGGCCAGTTGTACTGTTAGAGGGACCACGCTGGGGCCAGTTGTACTGTTAGAGGGACCAAGCTGGGGCCAGTTGTACTGTTAGAGGGGCCAGTTGTACTGTTAGAGGGACCAGTTGTACTGTTAGAGGGACCAAGCTGGGGCCAGTTGTACTGTTAGAGGGACCAAGCTGGGGCCAGTTGTACTGTTAGAGGGACCAAGCTGGGGCCAGTTGTACTGTTAGAGGGACCAAGCTGGGGCCAGTTGTACTGTTAGAGGGACCAAGCTGGGGCCAGTTGTACTGTTAGAGGGACCAGTTGTACTGTTAGAGGGACCAGTTGTACTGTTAGAGGGACCAGTTGTACTGTTAGAGGGACCAGTTGTACTGTTAGAGGGGCCAGTTGTACTGTTAGAGGGACCACGCTGGGGCCAGTTGTACTGTTAGAGGGACCAGTTGTACTGTTAGAGGGGCCAGTTGTACTGTTAGAGGGACCACGCTGGGGCCAGTTGTACTGTTAGAGGGGCCAGTTGTACTGTTAGAGGGACCACGCTGGGGCCAGTTGTACTGTTAGAGGGACCAGTTGTACTGTTAGAGGGACCAGTTGTACTGTTAGAGGGACCAGTTGTACTGTTAGAGGGACCAGTTGTACTGTTAGAGGGGCCAGTTGTACTGTTAGAGGGACCAGTTGTACTGTTAGAGGGACCAGTTGTACTGTTAGAGGGACCAGTTGTACTGTTAGAGGGACCAGTTTTACTGTTAGAGGGGCCAGTTGTACTGTTAGAGGGACCAAGCTGGGGCCAGTTGTACTGTTAGAGGGACCAGTTGTACTGTTAGAGGGACCAGTTTTACTGTTATAGGGGCCAGTTGTACTGTTAGAGGGACCAAGCTGGGGCCAGTTGTACTGTTAGAGGGACCAGTTGTACTGTTAGAGGGACCAGTTGTACTGTTAGAGGACCAGTTGTACTGTTAGAGGGACCAGTTGTACTGTTAGAGGGACCAGTTGTACTGTTAGAGGGACCAGTTTTACTGTTAGAGGGACCAGTTGTACTGTTAGAGGGGCCAGTTGTACTGTTAGAGGGGCCACGCTGGGGCCAGTTGTACTGTTAGAGGGGCCACGCTGGGGCCAGTTGTACTGTTAGAGGGGCCACGCTGGGGCCAGTTGTACTGTTAGAGGGGCCACGCTGGGGCCAGTTGTACTGTTAGAGGGACCAAGCTGGGGCCAGTTGTACTGTTAGAGGGATCAAGCTGGGGCCAGTTGTACTGTTAGAGGGGCCACGCTGGGGCCAGTTGTACTGTTAGAGGGACCAAGCTGGGGCCAGTTGTACTGTTAGAGGGACCAAGCTGGGGCCAGTTGTACTGTTAGAGGGGCCAAGCTGGGGCCAGTTGTACTGTTAGAGGGACCAAGCTGGGGCCAGTTGTACTGTTAGAGGGGCCAAGCTGGGGCCAGTTGTACTGTTAGAGGGACCAAGCTGGGGCCAGTTGTACTGTTAGAGGGGCCACGCTGGGGCCAGTTGTACTGTTAGAGGGACCAAGCTGGGGCCAGTTGTACTGTTAGAGGGACCAAGCTGGGGCCAGTTGTACTGTTAGAGGGGCCACGCTGGGGCCAGTTGTACTGTTAGAGGGACCAAGCTGGGGCCAGTTGTACTGTTAGAGGGCCACGCTGGGGCCAGTTGTACTGTTAGAGGGCCACGCTGGGGCCAGTTGTACTGTTAGAGGGACCAAGCTGGGGCCAGTTGTACTGTTAGAGGGACCAAGCTGGGGCCAGTTGTACTGTTAGAGGGACCAAGCTGGGGCCAGTTGTACTGTTAGAGGGACCAAGCTGGGGCCAGTTGTACTGTTAGAGGGACCAAGCTGGGGCCAGTTGTACTGTTAGAGGGGCCAAGCTGGGGCCAGTTGTACTGTTAGAGGGGCCACGCTGGGGCCAGTTGTACTGTTAGAGGGACCAATCTGGGGCCAGTTGTACTGTTAGAGGGGCCACGCTGGGGCCAGTTGTACTGTTAGAGGGGCCAGTTGTACTGTTAGAGGGGCCACGCTGGGGCCAGTTGTACTGTTAGAGGGACCAGTTGTACTGTTAGAGGGACCAGTTGTACTGTTAGAGGGAACAAGCTGGGGCCAGTTGTACTGTTAGAGGGACCAAGCTGGGGCCAGTTGTACTGTTAGAGGGGCCAGTTGTACTGTTAGAGGGACCAGTTGTACTGTTAGAGGGACCAAGCTGGGGCCAGTTGTACTGTTAGAGGGACCAAGCTGGGGCCAGTTGTACTGTTAGAGGGACCAAGCTGGGGCCAGTTGTACTGTTAGAGGGACCAAGCTGGGGCCAGTTGTACTGTTAGAGGGACCAGTTGTACTGTTAGAGGGACCAGTTGTACTGTTAGAGGGGCCAGTTGTACTGTTAGAGGGGCCAGTTGTACTGTTAGAGGGACCACGCTGGGGCCAGTTGTACTGTTAGAGGGACCAAGCTGGGGCCAGTTGTACTGTTAGAGGGGCCAGTTGTACTGTTAGAGGGACCAGTTGTACTGTTAGAGGGACCAAGCTGGGGCCAGTTGTACTGTTAGAGGGACCAAGCTGGGGCCAGTTGTACTGTTAGAGGGACCAAGCTGGGGCCAGTTGTACTGTTAGAGGGACCAAGCTGGGGCCAGTTGTACTGTTAGAGGGACCAAGCTGGGGCCAGTTGTACTGTTAGAGGGACCAGTTGTACTGTTAGAGGGACCAGTTGTACTGTTAGAGGGACCAGTTGTACTGTTAGAGGGACCAGTTGTACTGTTAGAGGGACCAGTTGTACTGTTAGAGGGACCACGCTGGGGCCAGTTGTACTGTTAGAGGGACCAGTTGTACTGTTAGAGGGGCCAGTTGTACTGTTAGAGGGACCACGCTGGGGCCAGTTGTACTGTTAGAGGGGCCAGTTGTACTGTTAGAGGGACCACGCTGGGGCCAGTTGTACTGTTAGAGGGACCAGTTGTACTGTTAGAGGGACCAGTTGTACTGTTAGAGGGACCAGTTGTACTGTTAGAGGGACCAGTTGTACTGTTAGAGGGACCAGTTGTACTGTTAGAGGGACCAGTTTTACTGTTAGAGGGGCCAGTTGTACTGTTAGAGGGACCAAGCTGGGGCCAGTTGTACTGTTAGAGGGACCAGTTGTACTGTTAGAGGGACCAGTTTTACTGTTAGAGGGGCCAGTTGTACTGTTAGAGGGACCAAGCTGGGGCCAGTTGTACTGTTAGAGGGACCAGTTGTACTGTTAGAGGGACCAGTTGTACTGTTAGAGGACCAGTTGTACTGTTAGAGGGACCAGTTGTACTGTTAGAGGGACCAGTTGTACTGTTAGAGGGACCAGTTTTACTGTTAGAGGGACCAGTTGTACTGTTAGAGGGGCCAGTTGTACTGTTAGAGGGACCAGTTTTACTGTTAGAGGGGCCAGTTGTACTGTTAGAGGGACCAGTTGTACTGTTAGAGGGGCCAGTTGTACTGTTAGAGGGGCCAGTTGTACTGTTAGAGGGACCAGTTGTACTGTTAGAGGGACCAGTTGTACTGTTAGAGGGACCAGTTGTACTGTTAGAGGGACCAGTTGTACTGTTAGAGGGGCCAGTTGTACTGTTAGAGGGACCACGCTGGGGCCAGTTGTACTGTTAGAGGGGCCAGTTGTACTGTTAGAGGGACCACGCTGGGGCCAGTTGTACTGTTAGAGGGACCAGTTGTACTGTTAGAGGGACCAGTTGTAGGGGCCAGTTGTACTGTTAGAGGGACCAGTTGTACTGTTAGAGGGACCAGTTGTACTGTTAGAGGGACCAGTTGTACTGTTAGAGGGACCAGTTGTACTGTTAGAGGGACCAGTTGTACTGTTAGAGGGACCAGTTTTACTGTTAGAGGGGCCAGTTGTACTGTTAGAGGGACCAAGCTGGGGCCAGTTGTACTGTTAGAGGGACCAGTTGTACTGTTAGAGGGACCAGTTTTACTGTTATAGGGGCCAGTTGTACTGTTAGAGGGACCAAGCTGGGGCCAGTTGTACTGTTAGAGGGACCAGTTGTACTGTTAGAGGGACCAGTTGTACTGTTAGAGGGACCAGTTGTACTGTTAGAGGGACCAGTTGTACTGTTAGAGGGACCAGTTGTACTGTTAGAGGGACCAGTTTTACTGTTAGAGGGACCAGTTGTACTGTTAGAGGGGCCAGTTGTACTGTTAGAGGGGCCACGCTGGGGCCAGTTGTACTGTTAGAGGGGCCACGCTGGGGCCAGTTGTACTGTTAGAGGGCCACGCTGGGGCCAGTTGTACTGTTAGAGGGGCCACGCTGGGGCCAGTTGTACTGTTAGAGGGACCAAGCTGGGGCCAGTTGTACTGTTAGAGGGATCAAGCTGGGGCCAGTTGTACTGTTAGAGGGGCCACGCTGGGGCCAGTTGTACTGTTAGAGGGACCAAGCTGGGGCCAGTTGTACTGTTAGAGGGACCAAGCTGGGGCCAGTTGTACTGTTAGAGGGGCCAAGCTGGGGCCAGTTGTACTGTTAGAGGGACCAAGCTGGGGCCAGTTGTACTGTTAGAGGGGCCAAGCTGGGGCCAGTTGTACTGTTAGAGGGACCAAGCTGGGGCCAGTTGTACTGTTAGGGGCCACGCTGGGGCCAGTTGTACTGTTAGAGGGGCCAAGCTGGGACCAGTTGTACTGTTAGAGGGGCCAAGCTGGGACCAGTTGTACTGTTAGAGAGGCCAAGCTGGGACCAGTTGTACTGTTAGAGGGGCCAAGCTGGGACCAGTAGTACTGTTAGAGGGGCCACGCTGGGGCCAGTTGTACTGTTAGAGGGGCCACGCTGGGGCCAGTTGTACTGTTAGAGGGACCAAGCTGGGGCCAGTTGTACTGTTAGAGGGACCAAGCTGGGGCCAGTTGTACTGTTAGAGGGACCAAGCTGGGGCCAGTTGTACTGTTAGAGGGACCAAGCTGGGGCCAGTTGTACTGTTAGAGGGACCAAGCTGGGGCCAGTTGTACTGTTAGAGGGCCAAGCTGGGGCCAGTTGTACTGTTAGAGGGGCCACGCTGGGGCCAGTTGTACTGTTAGAGGGACCAATCTGGGGCCAGTTGTACTGTTAGAGGGGCCACGCTGGGGCCAGTTGTACTGTTAGAGGGGCCAGTTGTACTGTTAGAGGGGCCACGCTGGGGCCAGTTGTACTGTTAGAGGGACCAGTTGTACTGTTAGAGGGACCAGTTGTACTGTTAGAGGGACCAAGCTGGGGCCAGTTGTACTGTTAGAGGGACCAAGCTGGGGCCAGTTGTACTGTTAGAGGGGCCAGTTGTACTGTTAGAGGGACCAGTTGTACTGTTAGAGGGACCAAGCTGGGGCCAGTTGTACTGTTAGAGGGACCAAGCTGGGGCCAGTTGTACTGTTAGAGGGACCAAGCTGGGGCCAGTTGTACTGTTAGAGGGACCAAGCTGGGGCCAGTTGTACTGTTAGAGGGACCAGTTGTACTGTTAGAGGGACCAGTTGTACTGTTAGAGGGGCCAGTTGTACTGTTAGAGGGGCCAGTTGTACTGTTAGAGGGACCACGCTGGGGCCAGTTGTACTGTTAGAGGGACCAAGCTGGGGCCAGTTGTACTGTTAGAGGGGCCAGTTGTACTGTTAGAGGGACCAGTTGTACTGTTAGAGGGACCAAGCTGGGGCCAGTTGTACTGTTAGAGGACCAAGCTGGGGCCAGTTGTACTGTTAGAGGGACCAAGCTGGGGCCAGTTGTACTGTTAGAGGGACCAAGCTGGGGCCAGTTGTACTGTTAGAGGGACCAAGCTGGGGCCAGTTGTACTGTTAGAGGGACCAGTTGTACTGTTAGAGGGACCAGTTGTACTGTTAGAGGGACCAGTTGTACTGTTAGAGGGACCAGTTGTACTGTTAGAGGGACCAGTTGTACTGTTAGAGGGACCACGCTGGGGCCAGTTGTACTGTTAGAGGGACCAGTTGTACTGTTAGAGGGGCCAGTTGTACTGTTAGAGGGACCACGCTGGGGCCAGTTGTACTGTTAGAGGGGCCAGTTGTACTGTTAGAGGGACCACGCTGGGGCCAGTTGTACTGTTAGAGGGACCAGTTGTACTGTTAGAGGGACCAGTTGTACTGTTAGAGGGACCAGTTGTACTGTTAGAGGGACCAGTTGTACTGTTAGAGGGACCAGTTGTACTGTTAGAGGGACCAGTTTTACTGTTAGAGGGGCCAGTTGTACTGTTAGAGGGACCAAGCTGGGGCCAGTTGTACTGTTAGAGGGACCAGTTGTACTGTTAGAGGGACCAGTTTTACTGTTAGAGGGGCCAGTTGTACTGTTAGAGGGACCAAGCTGGGGCCAGTTGTACTGTTAGAGGGACCAGTTGTACTGTTAGAGGGACCAGTTGTACTGTTAGAGGGACCAGTTGTACTGTTAGAGGGACCAGTTGTACTGTTAGAGGGACCAGTTGTACTGTTAGAGGGACCAGTTTTACTGTTAGAGGGACCAGTTGTACTGTTAGAGGGGCCAGTTGTACTGTTAGAGGGACCAGTTTTACTGTTAGAGGGGCCAGTTGTACTGTTAGAGGGACCAGTTGTACTGTTAGAGGGGCCAGTTGTACTGTTAGAGGGCCAGTTGTACTGTTAGAGGGGCCAGTTGTACTGTTAGAGGGGCCAGTTGTACTGTTAGAGGGGCCAGTTGTACTGTTAGAGGGGCCAGTTGTACTGTTAGAGGGACCAGTTGTACTGTTAGAGGGACCAGTTGTACTGTTAGAGGGACCAGTTGTACTGTTAGAGGGACCAGTTGTACTGTTAGAGGGACCAAGCTGGGACCAGTTGTACTGTTAGAGGGACCAAGCTGGGACCAGTTGTACTGTTAGAGGGGCCAGTTGTACTGTTAGAGGGACCAGTTGTACTGTTAGAGGGGCCAGTTGTACTGTTAGAGGGACCAGTTGTACTGTTAGAGGGACCAGTTGTACTGTTAGAGGGACCAGTTGTACTGTTAGAGGGACCAGTTGTACTGTTAGAGGGACCAGTTGTACTGTTAGAGGGGCCAGTTGTACTGTTAGAGGGACCAGTTGTACTGTTAGAGGGACCAGTTGTACTGTTAGAGGGACCAGTTGTACTGTTAGAGGGACCAGTTGTACTGTTAGAGGGACCAGTTGTACTGTTAGAGGGGCCAGTTGTACTGTTAGAGGGACCACGCTGGGACCAGTTGTACTGTTAGAGGGACCAGTTGTACTGTTAGAGGGGCCAGTTGTACTGTTAGAGGGGCCAGTTGTACTGTTAGAGGGGCCAGTTGTACTGTTAGAGGGACCAGTTGTACTGTTAGAGGGGCCAGTTGTACTGTTAGAGGGGCCAGTTGTACTGTTAGAGGGGCCAGTTGTACTGTTAGAGGGGCCAGTTGTACTGTTAGAGGGACCAGTTGTACTGTTAGAGGGGCCAGTTGTACTGTTAGAGGGGCCAGTTGTACTGTTAGAGGGACCAGTTGTACTGTTAGAGGGGCCAGTTGTACTGTTAGAGGGGCCAAGCTGGGGCCAGTTGTACTGTTAGAGGGGCCAGTTGTACCGTTAGAGGGACCAGTTGTACTGTTAGAGGGGCCAGTTGTACTGTTAGAGGGACCAGTTGTACTGTTAGAGGGACCAGTTGTACTGTTAGAGGGACCAGTTGTACTGTTAGAGGGACCAGTTGTACTGTTAGAGGGACCAGTTGTACTGTTAGAGGGGCCAAGCTGGGGCCAGTTGTACTGTTAGAGGGGCCAGTTGTACTGTTAGAGGGACCAGTTGTACTGTTAGAGGGGCCAGTTGTACTGTTAGAGGGGCCAGTTGTACTGTTAGAGGGACCAGTTGTACTGTTAGAGGGGCCAGTTGTACTGTTAGAGGGGCCAGTTGTACTGTTAGAGGGGCCAGTTGTACTGTTAGAGGGGCCAGTTGTACTGTTAGAGGGGCCAGTTGTACTGTTAGAGGGCCAGTTGTACTGTTAGAGGGGCCAGTTGTACTGTTAGAGGGACCAGTTGTACTGTTAGAGGGACCAGTTGTACTGTTAGAGGGACCAGTTGTACTGTTAGAGGGACCAGTTGTACTGTTAGAGGGACCAGTTGTACTGTTAGAGGGGCCAGTTGTACTGTTAGAGGGACCAGTTGTACTGTTAGAGGGACCAAGCTGGGACCAGTTGTACTGTTAGAGGGACCAAGCTGGGACCAGTTGTACTGTTAGAGGGGCCAGTTGTACTGTTAGAGGGACCAGTTGTACTGTTAGAGGGGCCAGTTGTACTGTTAGAGGGACCAGTTGTACTGTTAGAGGGACCAGTTGTACTGTTAGAGGGACCAGTTGTACTGTTAGAGGGACCAGTTGTACTGTTAGAGGGACCAGTTGTACTGTTAGAGGGGCCAGTTGTACTGTTAGAGGGACCAGTTGTACTGTTAGAGGGACCAGTTGTACTGTTAGAGGGACCAGTTGTACTGTTAGAGGGACCAGTTGTACTGTTAGAGGGACCAGTTGTACTGTTAGAGGGACCACGCTGGGACCAGTTGTACTGTTAGAGGGACCAGTTGTACTGTTAGAGGGGCCAGTTGTACTGTTAGAGGGGCCAGTTGTACTGTTAGAGGGGCCAGTTGTACTGTTAGAGGGACCAGTTGTACTGTTAGAGGGGCCAGTTGTACTGTTAGAGGGGCCAGTTGTACTGTTAGAGGGGCCAGTTGTACTGTTAGAGGGGCCAGTTGTACTGTTAGAGGGACCAGTTGTACTGTTAGAGGGGCCAGTTGTACTGTTAGAGGGGCCAGTTGTACTGTTAGAGGGACCAGTTGTACTGTTAGAGGGACCATTGTACTGTTGTACTGTTAGAGGGGCCAAGCTGGGGCCAGTTGTACTGTTAGAGGGACCAGTTGTACTGTTAGAGGGACCAGTTGTACTGTTAGAGGGGCCAGTTGTACTGTTAGAGGGACCAGTTGTACTGTTAGAGGGACCAGTTGTACTGTTAGAGGGACCAGTTGTACTGTTAGAGGGGCCAAGCTGGGGCCAGTTGTACTGTTAGAGGGACCAGTTGTACTGTTAGAGGGACCAGTTGTACTGTTAGAGGGGCCAGTTGTACTGTTAGAGGGGCCAGTTGTACTGTTAGAGGGACCAGTTGTACTGTTAGAGGGGCCAGTTGTACTGTTAGAGGGGCCAGTTGTACTGTTAGAGGGGCCAGTTGTACTGTTAGAGGGGCCAGTTGTACTGTTAGAGGGGCCAGTTGTACTGTTAGAGGGGCCAGTTGTACTGTTAGAGGGACCAGTTGTACTGTTAGAGGGACCAGTTGTACTGTTAGAGGGGCCAGTTGTACTGTTAGAGGGGCCAGTTGTACTGTTAGAGGGACCAGTTGTACTGTTAGAGGGGCCAGTTGTACTGTTAGAGGGGCCAGTTGTACTGTTAGAGGGACCAGTTGTACTGTTAGAGGGACCAAGCTGGGACCAGTTGTACTGTTAGAGGGACCAAGCTGGGACCAGTTGTACTGTTAGAGGGGCCAGTTGTACTGTTAGAGGGACCAGTTGTACTGTTAGAGGGGCCAGTTGTACTGTTAGAGGGACCAGTTGTACTGTTAGAGGGGCCAGTTGTACTGTTAGAGGGACCAGTTGTACTGTTAGAGGGACCAGTTGTACTGTTAGAGGGACCAGTTGTACTGTTAGAGGGACCAGTTGTACTGTTAGAGGGACCAGTTGTACTGTTAGAGGGGCCAGTTGTACTGTTAGAGGGACCAGTTGTACTGTTGTTAGAGGGACCAGTTGTACTGTTAGAGGGACCAGTTGTACTGTTAGAGGGGACCAGTTGTACTGTTAGAGGGACCAGTTGTACTGTTAGAGGGACCAGTTGTACTGTTGGGGCCAGTTGTACTGTTAGAGGGACCAGTTGTACTGTTAGAGGGACCAGTTGTAGGGGCCAGTTGTACTGTTAGAGGGACCAGTTGTACTGTTAGAGGGACCAGTTGTACTGTTAGAGGGACCAGTTGTACTGTTAGAGGGACCAGTTGTACTGTTAGAGGGACCAGTTGTACTGTTAGAGGGACCAGTTGTACTGTTAGAGGGACCAGTTGTACTGTTAGAGGGACCAGTTGTACTGTTAGAGGGACCAGTTGTACTGTTAGAGGGACCAGTTGTACTGTTAGAGGGACCAGTTGTACTGTTAGAGGGACCAGTTGTACTGTTAGAGGGACCAGTTGTACTGTTAGAGGGACCAGTTGTACTGTTAGAGGGACCAGTTGTACTGTTAGAGGGACCAGTTGTACTGTTAGAGGGACCAGTTGTACTGTTAGGGACCAGTTGTACTGTTAGAGGGACCAGTTGTACTGTTAGAGGGACCAGTTGTACTGTTAGAGGGACCAGTTGTACTGTTAGAGGGACCAGTTGTACTGTTAGAGGGACCAGTTGTACTGTTGTTAGAGGGACCAGTTGTACTGTTAGAGGGACCAGTTGTACTGTTAGAGGGACCAGTTGTACTGTTAGAGGGACCAGTTGTACTGTTAGAGGGACCAGTTGTACTGTTAGAGGGACCAGTTGTACTGTTAGAGGGACCAGTTGTACTGTTAGAGGGACCAGTTGTACTGTTAGGGACCAGGGAGGGGCCAGTTGTACTGTTAGAGGGACCAGTTGTACTGAGAGGGACCAGTTGTACTGTTAGAGGGGCCAGTTGTACTGGAGGGGCCAGTTGTACTGTTAGAGGGACCAGTTGTACTGTTAGAGGGGCCAGTTGTACTGTTAGAGGGACCAGTTGTACTGTTAGAGGGACCAGTTGTACTGTTAGAGGGGCCAGTTGTACTGTTAGAGGGGCCAGTTGTACTGTTAGAGGGGCCAGTTGTACTGTTAGAGGGGCCAGTTGTACTGTTAGAGGGGCCAGTTGTACTGTTAGAGGGGCCAGTTGTACTGTTAGAGGGGCCAGTTGTACTGTTAGAGGGACCAGTTACGTTAGACGTTATTGTTGACGTATCGGTTTCTTCATATCAGATTATGATGTCATGCTGTGGGCCAAAAACTCCATCCCACCTGAACAGGCTGAAATTCCAGTAATTATTTACACATTTTTTCCCCTCTTACACTAAAAGGACATTCGCAATTTCAGATTGTTAGTTATTTCGACCTCATAGTGTGGAAATATCTGTAAAAAAAAAAACGGTCAAAAAAAGTTCTCATACCGCCTCAGACAAGTTGTTTCCATTCCTGCCCAGTGTTTATATATTGTTTATATTGTGGGGCTGTTCTGGATCTTACACCAACTCTGAATCTGACCATGTTATATTGTTAACTTTGAACAGCTGGAGTTCTATAAAAAAGAACCAGGCTTTCACCTGCAATCCAACAACCCAGCCCAGGGGGTCAATACAGTACATTCCAAACATTCTAGAACTCACTCAACATTCTAGAACACTTAAAACAGTTTATGTGACAAAATTAAACAAAACAGACTATACAAAAGAGAACAGACAAATGACTAAGAGAATACCAGGGTATTACTGTAAATGTATGACACATTGTCTGTCTGTCTCTCCCCCTCCCTCAACAGGTTTCAAGTGGTTTGGGAGTCTCTCCAACCTATCCTTTCGGCGTGGATCATCGTCAGACAAATCTCCCTCCAAGTCTGACGGGGGCAGAGCTCTGGATGTGGTATCCTCCCCCGACGCCGCTGAGACGTCTGTTGACGACATGGATATGACTCGTCCGCGCACCTCCAGCTACGCCCGCTCCAGCGACAACTACACCCATATGGGCACCTTGCCCCGCCTCCTCCTCAGGAAGAGAGACAAGAGTGGGAATTCTGTGAAAGGAGGAACCAAGAAGGGGGCGGGGCTGGGCAGGAGTCAGAGCCAGCGGCCGGGAGGGGACCATGTCTGTAGCTCTCCCCTTCTCACAGCTCTATCTAGCAAGCCTGGCTCCAGACAGGACGAGCCTGGGGCCAGACAGGACGAGCCTGGCGCCAGACAGGTCGAGCATCGCTCACCTCTATCCAGCCAGGCTGGTCCTGGTCCAAAGACCCAACAGGCCCAGGGGCTGCCTCCCATCCCCAGAGGGGGATCACTCAGTAGAAGTAAACACAAAGACCCACACGCTCACTGTGAGGAAGGAAAACCACAGACAAGTCAGCTAATGTCAGCTCAGGCTGTGGGGTCTGCTTCCTCCTCTACCGCCTCGTCACTTGTCTGTGATGACGTCCCTGAAGGAAACACAGTCACCACTGATCAGGGTGTTCCATCTCCAGATACAGGATCAACTGGTGGGGCCAGAAGGAATCTTCCTTCTGTTCCTGGTCAGTCAGTTTCCATGTCCTCACAGAGCCAGGTGAACATTCAGACAGAAGAGCCATCTCCAACCCCTAAGGTTCCTAAGAAATCCCTGCCTGGGACCCAGGTCACCCAGCATTGTGAGGAGGGCTTCCCCAGGGAGAGAGCTGATAACCTAGGGACAGACAGTAACTCCAGCTCCCTGCCTGAGATGGCCTCCTGTGGTTCTAGTGGAAGAGACCTTCAGAGGGAAACTCATCCTGGTGAACCTGTGAACAGGTGAGAGTAACCATTTCTTGAATTTCAACCAAAACTGCCATTGTGGGATGTGATAAAACTGCTCCACTGTTTGTAATGCAGCTCAGCATAATCAGTATCCCTGATTGGTTACTTTCTCATAGATAGAAGCTTCTATGAGAGGGAGGGAAAGCATGACTAATTTGAGTTGCCTCAGCCCATTCTTCAAGGAGTCCAAATGTCAGAAGTAAGTTCCCCTGGCCTTTAAAAGAAAATAGTGTGCCTGACTTTTCCGAGGACATTCAGCAGAGATGTCTTGGGTCTGGGTATTTCACTGCTAGTATGAAGAAGAGTCACAGTGAGTGGCAGTATCGAGGAACCTGTGGGCATATGTCATAGTGAACATGAGTTCCTTGGAGTATAACACTTTTCTCTGAAGAGCTACATTTTCCAATGTGGAACAACATATTCAACTTCTTTACAGGTATCAAATCAAATAAAACGCTATTAAAAATATCACATTTCTTACACGCTTGTAGAGTCATACCCAATAAGACTCAAGGCTGTAATTGCTGCCAAAGTTGCTTTAACAAAGTACTGAGTAAAGGGTCTGAAAACTTATGTAAATGTGATGTTTTCGATTTTATTTTTTATTTTTTATATTTCTGTTTTTTTCTTTCTTCTAAAACCAGTTTTTGCTTTGTCATTATGAGGTACTGTGTGTTGATTGAAGAGGGGAAAAAAACTATTGAATCAATTTTTGAAAAAGGCTACAACTTATCAAAATGTGGAAAAAGTCAAGGGGTCTGAATACTTTCTGAATGCACTGTACCTACTTATTAACTAAATTAACAAGAGGTTTTCTGAATGCACTGTACCTACTTATTAACTAAATTAACAAGAAGTTCTTACTTTACAAAAATAAATGTAACAATATTTTAAGACAATTAAATACTCTACCAACAAAAAAGCTGTTCAAATTATAAATGTGAGGATATCCCTTAAGGCATTTGTGTAATGTGTTATTGTACCCTCTGGCCCTGCCAATAGCCTAGTGCCGCCCTAGCCCAACTGTCCTTTGTATGCTAATTATATATTAAATCAAATATATATATTTTTTAATTAAGAAAGATTTGATAAATAAACTCAAGATAAAATAGTAACACAATGAAATAACAATAATATACAAGGTACCAGTAGAGTCCATTTGCAGGGGTACTGGTTAATCGAGGTACATTAGGTACATGTAAGGCTCTGGTACATAAGGTACATGTAAGGGTCTGGTACATGAGGTACATGTATGGCTCTGGTACATGAGGTACATGTAATGATCTGGTACATGAGGTACATGTAAGGCTCTGGTACATGAGGTACATGTAAGGCTCTGGTACATGGGGTGCATGTATGGCTCTGCTTTTACACCTGCATTGTTTGCTGTTTGGGGTTTTAGGCTGGGTTTCTGTACAGCACTTTGAGATATCAGCTGATGTACGAAGGGCTATATAAATAAATTTGATTTGATTTGATTTGGTACATGAGGTACATGTAAGGCTCTGGTACATGAGGTACATGCAGTGCATGTAATGATCTGGTACATGAGGTACATGTAAGGCTCTGGTACATGAGGTACATGTAGGGCTCTGGTACATGAGGTACATGAGGTACATGTAAGGCTCTGGTACATGAGGTGCATGTAAGGCTCTGGTACATGAGGTACATGTAAGGCCCTGGTACATGGGGTGCATGTAAGGCTCTGGTACATGAGGTACATGTAAGGCTCTGGTACATGAGGTACATGGGGTACACAAGGTACATGTAAGGCTCTTGTGCATGAGGTACATGAGGTACATGTAAGGCTCCGGCACATGCGGTACATGAGGTACATGTAAGGCTCTGGTACATGCGGTACATGAGGTACATGTAAGGCTCTGGTATATGAGGTACATGTAAGGCTCTGGTACATGAGGTACATGGGGTACACAAGGTACATGTAAGGCTCTTGTGCATGAGGTACATGAGGTACATGTAAGGCTCCGGCACATGCGGTACATGAGGTACATGTAAGGCTCCGGCACATGCGGTACATGTAAGGCTCTGGTACATGAGGTACATGTAAGGCTCTGGTACATGAGGTACATGTAAGGCTCTGGTACATGGGGTACATGTAAGGCTCTGGTACATGAGGTACATGTAAGGCTCTGGTACATGAGGTACATGTAAGGCTTTGGTACATGGGGTACATGTAAGGCTCTGGTACATGAGGTACATGTAAGGCTCTGGTACATGAGGTACATGTAAGGCTCTGGTACATGGGGTACATGTAAGGCTCTGGTACATGAGGTACATGTACGGCTCTGGCACATGAGGTACATGTAAGGCTCTGGCAGTCATGAAATGTCATCATCCGGTGATGGTCAAGCAAATAACTGCTGGTCTCACAGTAATTGACCGTTAATGAACATAGACACATTAAGCATGCTGCAAGCCGGCAAAACACAACAGCACAGAGCATTCGCTCCTTCGCTCCCACCCCACTATTGCCCCACGAGTAAGTATCAAGATATTGGCTACACTATCAGGCCCGGGTGATAGCTAAAGCACCAAAAATGTAAAGTACCAAAAACGCTCACCACTGGGTCTGCGTCACACCAAACGGCAGGCATCATAGACACAGGGACGTTTCAATGTCAGTTCCTCCACCTCAACACTTAACGACACCCCAGTAACCACTCCTTTCAAAGGCACCCTGCTCCGGAGAGCAAAGCAAGTCACAGGTCTTGTCACTAGTCTCGTGACGTGAATCTCCCTGCTCCACATGGACAGAAGAAACACACACAACTGGGAAATGTGAACATTGCTACCCATGATGGTTCTCTTTTGGAACATGTTCTCAACAATAAATACCTTGGAATTTGGTTAGATGATAATCTCTCTTCTAAAACGTGTCTGTCATCACAGCACAGAAAGGAAATAAGGTAGGTGGGTGTGTGGGTAGGTGGGTGGGTGGGTTAGATGATAATGGTGAGATGATAATCTCTCTTCTAAATATTGTCTGTCATCACAGCACAGAAAGGAAATTAGGTAGGTGGGTGGGTGGGTAGGTGGGTGGGTGGGTTAGATGATAATGGTTAGATGATAATCTCTCTTCTAAAACTTGTCTGTCATCACAGCACAGAAAGGAAATTAGGTAGGTGGGTGGGTGGGTAGGTGGGTGGGTGGGTAGGTGGGTGGGTGGGTTAGATGATAATGGTTAGATGATAATCTCTCTTCTAAATCTTGTCTGTCATCACAGCACAGAAAGGAAATTAGGTAGGTGGGTGGGTGGGTTAGATGATAATGGTTAGATGATAATCTCTCTTCTAAAACTTGTCTGTCATCACAGCACAGAAAGGAAATTAGGTAGGTGGGTGGGTGGGTTAGATGATAATGGTTAGATGATAATCTCTCTTCTAAATCTTGTCTGTCATCACAGCACAGAAAGGAAATTAGGTAGGTGGGTGGGTGGGTTAGATGATAATGGTTAGATGATAATCTCTCTTCTAAAACTTGTCTGTCATCACAGCACAGAAAGGAAATTAGGTAGGTGGGTGGGTGGGTAGGTGGGGGGGTGGGTTAGATGATAATGGTTAGATGATAATCTCTCTTCTAAAACGTGTCTGTCATCACAGCACAGAAAGGAAATTAGGTAGGTGGGTGGGTGGGTGGGTTAGATGATAATGGTTAGATGATAATCTCTCTTCTAAATCTTGTCTGTCATCACAGCACAGAAAGGAAATTAGGTAGGTGGGTGGGTTAGATGATAATGGTTAGATGATAATCTCTCTTCTAAAACTTGTCTGTCATCACAGCACAGAAAGGAAATTGGGTAGGTGGGTGGGTGGGTAGGTGGGTGGGTGGGTTAGATGAAAATGGTTAGATGATAATCTCTCTTCTAAATCTTGTCTGTCATCACAGCACAGAAAGGAAATTAGGTAGGTGGGTGGGTGGGTAGGTGGGTGGGTGGGTTAGATGATAATGGTTAGATGATAATCTCTCTTCTAAAACTTGTCTGTCATCACAGCACAGAAAGGAAATTAGCTAGGTGGGTGGGTGGGTAGGTGGGTGGGTGGGTTAGATGATAATGGTTAGATGATAATCTCTCTTCTAAAACTTGTCTGTCATCACAGCACAGAAAGGAAATTGGGTAGGTGGGTGGGTGGGTAGGTGGGTGGGTGGGTTAGATGATAATGGTTAGATGATAATCTCTCTTCTAAAACTTGTCTGTCATCACAGCACAGAAAGGAAATTGGGTAGGTGGGTGGGTGGGTAGGTGGGTGGGTAGGCGGGTGGGTGGGTAGGTGGGTGGGTTGGTGGGTGGGTGGGTGGGTTAGATGATAATGGTTAGATGATAATCTCTCTTCTAAATCTTGTCTGTCATCACAGCACAGTAAGGAAATTAGGTAGGTGGGTGGGTGGGTTAGATGATAATGGTTAGATGATAATCTCTCTTCTAAAACGTGTCTGTCATCACAGCACAGAAAGGACATTGGGTAGGTGGGTGGGTGGGTAGGTGGGTGGGTAGGTGGGTGGGTGGGTGGGTGGGTTAGATGATAATGGTTAGATGATAATCTCTCTTCTAAATCTTGTCTGTCATCACAGCACAGAAAGGAAATTAGGTAGGTGGGTGGGTGGGTAGGTGGGTGGGTAGGTGTGTGGGTGGGTTAGATGATAATAGTTAGATGATAATGGTTAGATGATAATCTCTCTTCTAAATATTGTCTGTCATCACAGCACAGAAAGGACATTAGGTAGGTGGGTGGGTGGGTAGGTGGGTGGGTGGGTTAGATGATAATGGTTAGATGATAATCTCTCTTCTAAATCTTGTCTGTCATCACAGCACAGAAAGGAAATTAGGTAGGTGGGTGGGTGGGTTAGATGATAATGGTTAGATGATAATCTCTCTTCTAAAACGTCTCTGTCATCACAGCACAGAAAGGACATTGGGTAGGTGGGTGGGTGGGTAGGTGGGTGGGTAGGTGGGTGGGTGGGTGGGTTAGATGATAATGGTTAGATGATAATCTCTCTTCTAAATCTTGTCTGTCATCACAGCACAGAAAGGAAATTAGGTAGGTGGGTGGGTGGGTAGGTGGGTGGGTAGGTGGGTGGGTTAGATGATAATAGTTAGATGATAATGGTTAGATGATAATCTCTCTTCTAAATATTGTCTGTCATCACAGCACAGAAAGGAAATTAGGTAGGTGGGTGGGTGGGTAGGTGGGTGGGTGGGTTAGATGATAATGGTTAGATGATAATCTCTCTTCTAAATCTTGTCTGTCATCACAGCACAGAAAGGAAATTGGGTAGGTGGGTGGGTGGGTGGGTAGGTGGGTAGGTGGGTGGGTGGGTAGGTGGGTGGGTGGGTAGGTGGGTTAGATGATAATGGTTAGATGATAATCTCTCTTCTAAATCTTGTCTGTCATCACAGCACAGAAAGGAAATTAGGTAGGTGGGTGGGTGGGTTAGATGATAATGGTTAGATGATAATCTCTCTTCTAAAACTTGTCTGTCATCACAGCACAGAAAGGAAATTGGGTAGGTGGGTGGGTGGGTAGGTGGGTGGGTAGGTGGGTGGGTGGGTGGGTTAGATGATAATGGTTAGATGATAATCTCTCTTCTAAATCTTGTCTGTCATCACAGCACAGAAAGGAAATTAGGTAGGTGGGTGGGTGGGTAGGTGGGTGGGTAGGTGGGTGGGTGGGTTAGATGATAATGGTTAGATGATAATGGTTAGATGATAATGTCTCTTCTAAATCTTGTCTGTCATCACAGCACAGAAAGGAAATTAGGTAGGTGGGTGGGTGGGTAGGTGGGTGGGTGGGTAGGTGGGTGGGTGATATGAGATTGGTTAGATGATAATGGTTAGATGATAATCTCTCTTCTAAATCTTGTCTGTCATCACAGCACAGAAAGGAAATTGGGTAGGTGGGTGGGTGGGTGGGTAGGTGGGTAGGTGGGTGGGTGGGTTAGATGATAATGGTTAGATGATAATCTCTCTTCTAAATCTTGTCTGTCATCACAGCACAGAAAGGAAATTAGGTAGGTGGGTGGGTGGGTAGGTGGGTGGGTGGGTAGGTGGGTGGGTGGGTTAGATGATAATGGTTAGATGATAATCTCTCTTCTAAATCTTGTCTGTCATCACAGCACAGAAAGGAAATTGGTAGGTGGGTGGGTGGGTAGGTGGGTGGGTGGGTTAGATGATAATGGTTAGATGATAATCTCTCTTCTAAAACGTGTCTGTCATCACAGCACAGAAATGAAATTGGGTAGGTGGGTGGGTGGGTAGGTGGGTGGGTGGGTTAGATGATAATGGTTAGATGATAATCTCTCTTCTAAAACTTGTCTGTCATCACAGCACAGAAAGGAAATTGAACAGGCCACTTTTATGTCAGTACTTGATTATGGGGATGTTTTATACAGTTGAAGTCAGAAGTTTACATACACTTAGGTTGGAGTCATTAAAACTCCTTTTTCAACCACTCCACAAATTTCTTCTTAACAAACTATAGTTTCGGTTAGGACATCTACTTTGTGCATGACACAAGTAATTTGTCCAACAATTGTTTACTGATTATTTCACTTATAAGTCACTGTATCACAATTCCAGTGGGTCAGTTTACAACATACACTAAGTTGACTGTGCCTTTAAACAGCTTGGAAAATTCCAGAAAATGATGTCATGGCTTTAGAAGCTTCTGATAGGCTAATTGACAACATTTGAGTCAATTGGAGGTGTACCTGTGAATGTATTTCAAGGACTACCTTCAAACCCAGTGCCTCTTTGTTTGACATCATGGGAAAATCAAAAGAAATCAGGCAAGACCTCAGAAAAACAATTGTAGACCTCCACAAGTCTGGTTCATCCTTGGGAGCAATTTCCAAACACCTGAAGGTACCACATTCATCTGTACAAACGATAATACGCAAGTTTAAACACCATGGAACCACGCAGCCGTCATACCGCTCAGGAAGGAGACGCGTTCTGTCTCCTAGATATGAATGTACTTTGGTGTGAAAGGTAGCAGATCAATCCCAGAACAACAGCAAATGACCTTGTGAAGATGCTGGAGGAAACAGGTACAAAAGTATCTATATCCACAGTAAAACGAGTCCTATATCGACATAAACTGAAAGGCTGCTCAGCAAGGAAGAAGCCATTGCTCCAAAACCGCCATAAAAAAGACGGACAATGGTTTGCAACTGCACATGGGGACAAATATCATACTTTTTGGAGAAATATCCTCTGGTCTGATGAAACAAAAATAGAACTGTTTGGCCGTAATAACCATTGGAGAAAAAAGGGTCGAAGAACACCATCCCAACCGTGAAGCACAGGGGTGGCAGCATCTTGTTGTGGAGGTGCTTTTCTGCAGGAGGGACTGGTTCAGGTCACAAAATAGATGGATTCATGAGGAATGAAAATGATGTGGATATATTGAAGTAACATCTCAAAAACATCAGTCAGGAAGTTAAAGCTTGGTCGCAAATGGGTCTTCCAAATGGACAATGACCCCAAGCATACTTCCAAAGGTGTGGCAAAATGGCTTAAGGACAACAAAGTCAAGGTATTGGAGTGGCCATCACAAAGCCCTGACCTCCACCATATAGAAAATGTGTGGGCAGAACTGAAAAAGTGTGTGCGAGCAAGGAGGCCTACAAACCTGACTCAGTTACACCAACTCAGTGAGGAGGAATGGGACAACATTCACCCAACTTATTGTGGGAAGCTTGTGGAAGACATTTGACCCAAGTTAAACAATTTAAAGGCAATGCTACCAAATACTAATTGAGTGTATGTAAACTTCTGACCTACTGGGATTGTGATGAAAGAAATAAAAGCTGAAATAAATCATTCTCTCTACTATTATTCTGACATTTCACATTCTTAAAATAAAGTGGTGATCCTAACTGACCTACGACAGGAAACCTTTACTAGGATTAAATGTAATGAATTGTGAAAAACTGAGTATAAATGTATTTGGCTAAGGTGTACGTAAACTTCTGACTTCAACTGTAGATACATGGATCAGCATCAATAGTGAAGAAATTAGATGCAGTGTATCATGCAGCATTATGCTTTGTTACTGGTGCAAACTTTTGCACAAATCATTGGCTTTTGTACACTTTGGTTTGCTGGGACTCCCTGACTTTTAGAAGGACCAGACACGGGTTGTTTATAAAGCTGTCTCACAGAAACTTCCTAACTATCTTCTCTCAACAATCCAGTGGCCAAACAGTATTTATCAGACTCGGTCACAGGACATGCTAGTGCAAGAGATGCCCCGGATTCACTCAGAGTTAGGTTAAACAGCTGTCACGCTGGTATAAAGGATTTGGAGACAGGTGCAGGAACACACAATAAGGTTGTATAATACACCCAAAACAAACATGTACTCACACCACCAACGCATAGGTACTCACACCACCAACACATAGGTACTCACACCACCAACGCATAGGTACTCACACCACCAACGCATAGGTACTCACACCACCAACGCATAGGTACTCACACCACCAACACATAGGTACTCACACCACCAACGCATAGGTACTCACACCACCAACGCATAGGTACTCACACCACCAACGCATAGGTACTCACACCACCAACGCATAGGTACTCACACCACCAACACATAGGTACTCACACCACCAACGCATAGGTACTCACACCACCAACGCATAGGTACTCACACCACCAACGCATAGGTACTCACACCACCAACACATAGGTACTCACACCACCAACACATAGGTACTCACACCACCAACACATAGGTACTCACACCACCAACACATAGGTACTCACACCACCAACGCATAGGTACTCACACCACCAACACATAGGTACTCACACCACCAACACATAGGTACTCACACCACCAACACATAGGTACTCACACCACCAACGCATAGGTACTCACACCACCAACGCATAGGTACTCACACCACCAACACATAGGTACTCACACCACCAACACATAGGTACTCACACCACCAACACATAGGTACTCACACCACCAACACATAGGTACTCACACCACCAACACATAGGTACTCACACCACCAACGCATAGGTACTCACACCACCAACGCATAGGTACTCACACCACCAACACATAGGTACTCACACCACCAACACATAGGTACTCACACCACCAACACATAGGTACTCACACCACCAACACATAGGTACTCACACCACCAACGCATAGGTACTCACACCACCAACACATAGGTACTCACACCACCAACGCATAGGTACTCACACCACCAACACATAGGTACTCACACCACCAACACATAGGTACTCACACCACCAACGCATAGGTACTCACACCACCAACACATAGGTACTCACACCACCAACGCATAGGTACTCACACCACCAACACATAGGTACTCACACCACCAACACATAGGTACTCACACCACCAACACATAGGTACTCACACCACCAACGCATAGGTACTCACACCACCAACGCATAGGTACTCACACCACCAACGCATAGGTACTCACACCACCAACACATAGGTACTCACACCACCAACGCATAGGTACTCACACCACCAACGCATAGGTACTCACACCACCAACACATAGGTACTCACACCACCAACACATAGGTACTCACACCACCAACACATAGGTACTCACACCACCAACGCATAGGTACTCACACCACCAACACATAGGTACTCACACCACCAACGCATAGGTACTCACACCACCAACGCATAGGTACTCACACCACCAACGCATAGGTACTCACACCACCAACACATAGGTACTCACACTACCAACGCATAGGTACTCACACCACCAACGCATAGGTACTCACACCACCAACGCATAGGTACTCACACCACCAACACATAGGTACTCACACCACCAACGCATAGGTACTCACACCACCAACGCATAGGTACTCACACCACCAACACATAGGTACTCACACCACCAACACATAGGTACTCACACCACCAACGCATAGGTACTCACACTACCAACGCATAGGTACTCACACCACCAACGCATAGGTACTCACACCACCAACGCATAGGTACTCACACCACCAACACATAGGTACTCACACCACCAACACACAGGTACTCACACCACCAACACATAGGTACTCACACCACCAACACATAGGTACTCACACCACCAACACACAGGTACTCACACCACCAACGCATAGGTACTCACACCACCAACACATAGGTACTCACACCACCAACCCATAGGTACTCACACCACCAACGGACATGGGAACAATAACCGACAAAGACAGAGGGAACAGAGGGCGCATATATAGCATACTGATCAGGGGAAAAGGGAACCAGGTGTGTGTAATCAGACAAGACAGTTATTATAAACTGTGATTATTTTTTGTAATGTGTGTTTTTCTTATAGCAGTTTATTTATTTTAATCGTTTTAATATCCATCTTGTACTTTTTATATGTTTTGATTTTGTTTGGTTTTTAAATTCTTATTAATTGCTGTGTTGTTTTTATTGTTGTATCACAGGGCCCAAATGTAAAAGATACTCTGTCTCAGCTTTGTTCCCCTGTTTAAATAAAGGTTAATAAACATAAAATCATAAAGTCCACTTGGAACTTCTCCGATTTGAACAGTACCCAACTTATGTTCCACCCAGCCTGAACCTACATATGGATCAGCCAAAAGGCATGGATCCACTTTCTCCAAAAATGTCACTCCCACTGGGCCTGAATCATCCTTTGCATGACCATCGGAAGCTCGGATTCAGAGTTCTTCACCACACCTGCCACCACAGGTCATTCATCCTCACATTCGTCAGGATACATTTCCTAACCATCAGAGACAGCAGGATACGGTTTATACTTGGCTCTTCTCCTTCTTCCTAACTGTCTATAAGACCGTCTATCCGTTCACCACACTCATGCTGTGCCTTCATCCACTGTATTGCATGCAGAGCTTGCACTGATGGTGTTTCTCTAAAACTGAACTTCTGTTCCTTAGCCAATTAACGAGACTGGCCTCTCCATGCTTCTCTTCAATCTCTGGCCTCTCTATGCTTCTCTTCTATCTCTGGCCTCTCCATGCTTCTCTTCTATCTCTGGCCTCTCCATGCTTCTCTTCAATCTCTGGCCTCTCCATGCTTCTCTTCTATCTCTGGCCTCTCCATGCTTCTCTTCTATCTCTGGCCTCTCCATGCTTCTCTTCAATCTCTGGCCTCTCCATGCTTCTCTTCTATCTCTGGCCTCTCCATGCTTCTCTTCTATCTCTGGCCTCTCCATGCTTCTCTTCTATCTCTGGCCTCTCTATGCTTCTCTTCTATCTCTGGCCTCTCTATGCTTCGCTTCTATCTCTGGCCTCTCCATGCTTCTCTTCTATCTATATCCTCTCCATGCTTCTCTTCTATCTATATCCTCTCCATGCTTCTCTTCTATCTCTGGCCTATCCATGCTTCTCTTCTATCTCTGGCCTCTCCATGCTTCTCTTCTATCTCTGGCCTCTCCATGCTTCGCTTCTATCTCTGGCCTCTCCATGCTTCTCTTCTATCTCTATCCTCTCCATGCTTCTCTTCTATCTCTTGCCTCTCCATGCCTCTCTTCTATCTCTGGCCTCTCCATGCTTCTCTTCTATCTCTGGCCTCTCCATGCTTCTCTTCTATCTCTGGCCTCTCCATGCCTCTCTTCTATCTCTGGCCTCTCCATGCTTCTCTTCTATCTCTGGCCTCTCCATGCTTCTCTTCTATCTCTATCCTCTCCATGCTTCTCTTCTATCTCTGGCCTCTCCATGCTTCTCTTCTATCTCTATCCTCTCCATGCTTCTCTTCTATCTCTGGCCTCTCCATGCTTCTCTTCTATCTCTGGCCTCTCCATGCTTCTCTTCTATCTCTATCCTCTCCATGCTTCTCTTCTATCTCTGGCCTTTCCATGCCTCTCTTCTATCTCTGGCCTCTCCATGCTTCTCTTCTATCTCTGCCTCTCTTCTATCTCTGGCCTCTCCATGCTTCTCTTCTGTCTCTATCCTCTCCATGCTTCTCTTCTATCTCTGGCCTCTCCATGCTTCTCTTCTATCTCTGGCCTCTCCATGCTTCTCTTCTATCTCTGGCCTCTCCATGCTTCTCTTCTATCTCTGGCCTCTCCATGCTTCTCTTCTATCTCTGGCCTCTCCATGCTTCTCTTCTATCTCTGGCCTCTCCATGCTTCTCTTCTATCTCTGGCCTCTCCATGCTTCTCTTCTATCTCTGGACTCTCCATACTTCTCTTCTATCTCTGGCCTCTCCATGCTTCCCTTCTGTCTCTGGCCTCTCCATGCTTCTCTTATATCTCTATCCTCTCCATGCTTCTCTTCTGTCTCTGGCCTCTCCATGCTTCTCTTCTATCTCTGGCTTCTCCATGCTTCTCTTCTATCTCTGGCCTCTCCATGCTTCTCTTCTATCTCTGGCCTCTCCATGCTTCTCTTCTATCTCTGGCCTCTCCATGCTTCTCTTCTATCTCTGGCCTCTCCATGCTTCTCTTCTATCTCTGGCCTCTCCATGCTTCTCTTCTATCTCTGGCCTCTCCATGCTTCTCTTCTATCTCTGGCCTCTCCATACTTCTCTTCTATCTCTGGCCTCTCCATGCTTCTCTTCTGTCTCTGGCCTCTCCATGCTTCTCTTATATCTCTATCCTCTCCATGCTTCTCTTCTGTCTCTGGCCTCTCCATGCTTCTCTTCTATCTCTGGCTTCTCCATGCTTCTCTTCTATCTCTGGCCTCTCCATGCTTCTCTTCTATCTCTGGCCTCTCCATGCTTCTCTTCTATCTCTGGCCTCTCCATGCTACTCTTCTATCTCTATCCTCTCCATGCTTCTCTTCTATCTCTGGCCTCTCCATTTTCTCTTCTATCTCTGGCCTCTCCATGCTTCTCTTCTATCTCTGGCTTCTCCATGCTTCTCTTCTATCTCTGTCCTCTCCATGCTTCTCTTCTATCTCTATCCTCTCCATGCTTCTCTTCTATCTCTGGCCTCTCCATGCTTCTCTTCTGTCTCTGGCCTCTCCATGCTTCTCTTCTATCTCTGGCTTCTCCATGCTTCTCTTCTATCTCTGGCCTCTCCATGCTTCTCTTCTATCTCTGGCCTCTCCATGCTTCTCTTCTATCTCTGGCCTCTCCATGCCTCTCTTCTATCTCTGGCCTCTCCATGCTTCTCTTCTATCTCTATCCTCTCCATGCTTCTCTTCTATCTCTGGCCTCTCCATGCTTCTCTTCTATCTCTGGCCTCTCCATGCTTCTCTTCTATCTCTATCCTCTCCATGCTTCTCTTCTATCTCTATCCTCTCCATGCTTCTCTTCTATCTCTGGCCTCTCCATGCTTCTCTTCTATCTCTGGCCTCTCCATGCTTCTCTTCTATCTCTGGCCTCTCCATGCTTCTCTTCTATCTATATCCTCTCCATGCCTCTCTTCTATCTCTGGCCTACCCATGCCTCTCTTCTATCTCTGGCCTCTCCATGCTTTTCTTCTGTCTCTGGCCTCTCCATGCTTCTCTTCTATCTCTGTCCTCTCCATGCTTCTCTTCTATCTTTGGCCTCTCCATGCCTCTCTTCTATCTCTGGCCTTTCCATGCTTCTCTTCTATCTCTATCCTCTCCATGCTTCTCTTCTATCTATGGCCTCTCCATGCTTCTCTTCTATCTCTATCCGTTCCATGCTTCTCTTCTATCTCTGGCCTCTCCATGCCTCTCTTCTATCTCTGGCCTCTCCATGCTTCTCTTCTATCTCTGGCCTCCCCATGCTTCTCTTCTATCTCTATCCTCTCCATGCTTCTCTTCTATCTCTGGCCTCTCCATGCTTCTCTTCAATATCTGGCCTCTCCATGCTTCTCTTCTATCTCTGGCCTCTCCATGCTTCTCTTCTATCTCTATCCTCTCCATGCTTCTCTTCTATCTCTGGCCTCTCCATGCTTCTCTTCTATCTCTGGCCTCTCCATGCTTCTCTTCTATCTCTATCCTCTCCATGCTTCTCTTCTATCTCTGGCCTCTCCATTTTCTCTTCTATCTCTGGCCTCTCCATGCTTCTCTTCTATCTCTGGCCTCTCCATGCTTCTCTTCTATCTCTGGCTTCTCCATGCTTCTCTTCTATCTCTGGCCTCTCCATGCTTCTCTTCTATCTCTGGCCTCTCCATGCTTCTCTTCTATCTCTGGCCTCTCCATGCCTCTCTTCTATCTCTGGCCTCTCCATGCTTCTCTTCTATCTCTGGCCTCTCCATGCTTCTCTTCTATCTATATCCTCTCCATGCCTCTCTTCTATCTCTGGCCTACCCATGCCTCTCTTCTATCTCTGGCCTCTCCATGCTTCTCTTCTATCTCTGTCCTCTCCATGCTTCTCTTCTATCTTTGGCCTCTCCATGCCTCTCTTCTATCTCTGGCCTTTCCATGCTTCTCTTCTATCTCTATCCTCTCCATGCTTCTCTTCTATCTATGGCCTCTCCATGCTTCTCTTCTATCTCTATCCGTTCCATGCTTCTCTTCTATCTCTGGCCTCTCCATGCCTCTCTTCTATCTCTGGCCTCTCCATGCTTCTCTTCTATCTCTGGCCTCCCCATGCTTCTCTTCTATCTCTATCCTCTCCATGCTTCTCTTCTATCTCTGGCCTCTCCATGATTCTCTTCAATCTCTGGCTTCTCCATGCTTCTCTTCTATCTCTGGCCTCTCCATGCTTCTCTTCTATCTCTGGCCTCTCCATGCTTCTCTTCTATCTCTGGCCTCTCCATGCTTCTCTTCTATCTCTGGCCTCTCCATGCTTCTCTTCTATCTCTGGCCTCTCCATGCTTCTCTTCTATCTCTATCCTCTCCATGCTTCTCTTCTATCTCGGGCCTCTCCATTTTCTCTTCTATCTCTGGCCTCTCCATGCTTCTCTTCTATCTCTGGCCTCTCCATGCTTCTCTTCTATCTCTATCCTCTCCATGCTTCTCTTCTATCTCTATCCTCTCCATGCTTCTCTTCTATCTATGGCCTCTCCATGCTTCTCTTCTGTCTCTTGCCTCTCCATGCCTCTCTTCTATCTCTGGCTTCTCCATGCTTCTCTTCTATTTCTGGCCTCTCCATGCTTCTCTTCTATCTCTGGCCTCTCCATGCTTCTCTTCTATCTCTGGCCTCTCCATGCTTCTCTTCTATCTCTGACCTCTCCCTGCTTCTCTTCTATCTCTATCCTCTCCATGCTTCTCTTCTACCTCTGGCCTCTCCATGCTTCTCTTCTATCTCTGGCCTCTCCATGCTTCTCTTCTATTTCTATCCTCTCCATGCTTCTCTTCTATCTCTATCCTCTCCATGCTTCTCTTCTATCTCTGGCCTCTTCATGCTTCTCTTCTATCTCTGGCCTCTCCATGCTTCTCTTCTATCTGTGGCCTCTCCATGCTTCTCTTCTATCTCTGGCCTCTCCATGCTTATTTTCTATCTCTATCCTCCCCATGCTTCTCTTCTATCTACGGCCTCTCCATGATTCTCTTCTATCTCTGGCCTCTCCATGCTTCTATTCTATCTCTGGCCTCTCCATGCCACTCTTCTATCTCTGGCCTCTCCATGCTTCTCTTCTATCTCTGGCCTCTCCATGCTTCTCTTCTATCTCTGGCCTCTCCATGCTTCTTTTCTATCTCTATCCTCTCCATGCTTCTCTTCTATCTCTGGCCTCTCCATGCTTCTCTTCTATCTCTGGCCTCTCCATGCTTCTCTTCTATCTATGGCCTCTCCATGCTTCTCTTCTATCTCTATCCTCTCCATGCTTCTCTTCTATCTCTGGCCTCTCCATGCTTCTCTTCTATTTCTATCCTCTCCATGCTTCTCTTCTATCTCTATCCTCTCCATGCTTCTCTTCAATCTCTGGCCTCTCCATGCTTCTCTTCTATCTCTGGCCTCTCCATGCTTCTCTTCTATCTCTGGTCTCTCCATGCTTCTCTTCTATTTCTATCCTCTCCATACTTCTCTTCTATCTCTATCCTCTCCATGCTTCTCTTCTATCTACGGCCTCTCCATGCTTCTCTTCTATCTCTGGCCTCTCCATGCTTCTCTTCTGTCTCTGGCCTCTCCATGCTTCTCTTCTATCTCTGGCCTCTCCATGCTTCTCTTCTATCTCTGGCCTCTCCATGCTTCTCTTCTATCTCTGGCCTCTCCATGCTTCTATTCTATCTCTGGCCTCTCCATGCCACTCTTCTATCTCTGGCCTCTCCATGCTTCTCTTCTATCTCTGGCCTCTCCATGCTTCTCTTCTATCTCTGGCCTCTCCATGCTTCTTTTCTATCTCTATCCTCTCCATGCTTCTCTTCTATCTCTGGCCTCTCCATGCTTCCCTTCTATCTCTGGCCTCTCCATGCTTCTCTTCTATCTATGGCCTCTCCATGCTTCTCTTCTATCTCTATCCTCTCCATGCTTCTCTTCTATCTCTGGCCTCTCCATGCTTCTCTTCTATTTCTATCCTCTCCATGCTTCTCTTCTATCTCTATCCTCTCCATGCTTCTCTTCAATCTCTGGCCTCTCCATGCTTCTCTTCTATCTCTGGCCTCTCCATGCTTCTCTTCTATCTCTGGTCTCTCCATGCTTCTCTTCTATTTCTATCCTCTCCATACTTCTCTTCTATCTCTATCCTCTCCATGCTTCTCTTCTATCTACGGCCTCTCCATGCTTCTCTTCTATCTCTGGCCTCTCCATGCTTCTCTTCTGTCTCTGGCCTCTCCATGCTTCTCTTCTATCTCTGGCCTCTCCATGCTTCTCTTCTATCTCTGGCCTCTCCATGCTTCTCTTCTATCTCTGGCCTCTCCATGCTTCTCTTCTATCTCTGGCCTCTCCATGCTTCTCTTCTATCTCTATCCTCTCCATGTTTCTCTTCTATCTCTGGCCTCTCCATGCTTCTCTTCTATCTCTGGCCTCTCCATGCTTCTCTTCTATCTCTATCCTCTCCATGCTTCTCTTCTATCTCTATCCTCTCCATGCTTCTCTTCTATCTCTATCCTCTCCATGCTTCTCTTCTATCTCTGGCCTCTCCATGCTTCTCTTCTATCTCTGGCCTCTCCATGCTTCTCTTCTATCTCTATCCTCTCCATGCTTCTCTTCTATCTCTGGCCTCTCCATGCTTCTCTTCTATCTCTGGCCTCTCCATGCTTCTCTTCTATCTCTATCCTCTCCATGCTTCTCTTCTATCTCTATCCTCTCCATGCTTCTCTTCTATCTCTATCCTCTCCATGCTTCTCTTCTATCTCTATCCTTTCCATGCTTCTGTTCTATCTCTGGCCTCTCCATGCTTCTCTTCTATCTCTGGCCTCTCCATGCTTCTCTTCTATCTATGGCCTCTCCCTGCTTCTCTTCTATCTCTACCCTCTCCATGCTTCTCTTCTACCTCTGGCCTCTCCATGCTTCTCTTCTATCTCTGGCCTCTCCATGCTTCTCTTCTATTTCTATCCTCTCCATGCTTCTCTTCTATCTCTATCCTCTCCATGCTTATCTTCTATCTCTGGCCTCTCCATGCTTCTCTTCTATCTGTGGCCTCTCCATGCTTCTCTTCTATCTCTGGCCTCTCCATGCTTCTCTTCTATCTCTATCCTCTCCATGCTTCTCTTCTATCTCTATCCTCTCCATGCTTCGCTTCTATCTCTATCCTTTCCATGCTTCTGTTCTATCTCTGGCCTCTCCATGCTTCTCTTCTATCTCTGGCCTCTCCATGCTTCTCTTCTATCTCTATCCTCTCCATGCTTCTCTTCTACCTCTGGCCTCTCCATGCTTCTCTTCTATCTCTGGCCTCTCCATGCTTCTCTTCTATTTCTATCCTCTCCATGCTTCTCTTCTATCTCTATCCTCTCCATGCTTCTCTTCTATCTCTGGCCTCTCCATGCTTCTCTTCTATCTCTGGCCTCTCCATGCTTCTCTTCTATCTCTGACCTCTCCCTGCTTCTCTTCTATCTCTATCCTCTCCATGCTTCTCTTCTACCTCTGGCCTCTCCATGCTTCTCTTCTATCTCTGGCCTCTCCATGCTTCTCTTCTATTTCTATCCTCTCCATGCTTCTCTTCTATCTCTATCCTCTCCATGCTTCTCTTCTATCTCTGGCCTCTTCATGCTTCTCTTCTATCTCTGGCCTCTCCATGCTTCTCTTCTATCTGTGGCCTCTCCATGCTTCTCTTCTATCTCTGGCCTCTCCATGCTTATTTTCTATCTCTATCCTCCCCATGCTTCTCTTCTATCTACGGCCTCTCCATGATTCTCTTCTATCTCTGGCCTCTCCATGCTTCTATTCTATCTCTGGCCTCTCCATGCCACTCTTCTATCTCTGGCCTCTCCATGCTTCTCTTCTATCTCTGGCCTCTCCATGCTTCTCTTCTATCTCTGGCCTCTCCATGCTTCTTTTCTATCTCTATCCTCTCCATGCTTCTCTTCTATCTCTGGCCTCTCCATGCTTCTCTTCTATCTCTGGCCTCTCCATGCTTCTCTTCTATCTATGGCCTCTCCATGCTTCTCTTCTATCTCTATCCTCTCCATGCTTCTCTTCTATCTCTGGCCTCTCCATGCTTCTCTTCTATTTCTATCCTCTCCATGCTTCTCTTCTATCTCTATCCTCTCCATGCTTCTCTTCAATCTCTGGCCTCTCCATGCTTCTCTTCTATCTCTGGCCTCTCCATGCTTCTCTTCTATCTCTGGTCTCTCCATGCTTCTCTTCTATTTCTATCCTCTCCATACTTCTCTTCTATCTCTATCCTCTCCATGCTTCTCTTCTATCTACGGCCTCTCCATGCTTCTCTTCTATCTCTGGCCTCTCCATGCTTCTCTTCTGTCTCTGGCCTCTCCATGCTTCTCTTCTATCTCTGGCCTCTCCATGCTTCTCTTCTATCTCTGGCCTCTCCATGCTTCTCTTCTATCTCTGGCCTCTCCATGCTTCTCTTCTATCTCTGGCCTCTCCATGCTTCTCTTCTATCTCTATCCTCTCCATGTTTCTCTTCTATCACTGGCCTCTCCATGCTTCTCTTCTATCTCTGGCCTCTCCATGCTTCTCTTCTATCTCTATCCTCTCCATGCTTCTCTTCTATCTCTATCCTCTCCATGCTTCTCTTCTATCTCTATCCTCTCCATGCTTCTCTTCTATCTCTGGCCTCTCCATGCTTCTCTTCTATCTCTGGCCTCTCCATGCTTCTCCTCTATCTCTATCCTCTCCATGCTTCTCTTCTATCTCTATCCTCTCCATGCTTCTCTTCTATCTCTGGCCTCTCCATGCTTCTCTTCTATTTCTATCCTCTCCATGCTTCTCTTCTATCTCTATCCTCTCCATGCTTCTCTTCTATCTCTGGCCTCTCCATGCTTCTCTTCTATCTCTGGCCTCTCCATGCTTCTCTTCTATCTCTGACCTCTCCCTGCTTCTCTTCTATCTCTATCCTCTCCATGCTTCTCTTCTACCTCTGGCCTCTCCATGCTTCTCTTCTATCTCTGGCCTCTCCATGCTTCTCTTCTATTTCTATCCTCTCCATGCTTCTCTTCTATCTCTATCCTCTCCATGCTTCTCTTCTATCTCTGGCCTCTTCATGCTTCTCTTCTATCTCTGGCCTCTCCATGCTTCTCTTCTATCTGTGGCCTCTCCATGCTTCTCTTCTATCTCTGGCCTCTCCATGCTTATTTTCTATCTCTATCCTCCCCATGCTTCTCTTCTATCTACGGCCTCTCCATGATTCTCTTCTATCTCTGGCCTCTCCATGCTTCTATTCTATCTCTGGCCTCTCCATGCCACTCTTCTATCTCTGGCCTCTCCATGCTTCTCTTCTATCTCTGGCCTCTCCATGCTTCTCTTCTATCTCTGGCCTCTCCATGCTTCTTTTCTATCTCTATCCTCTCCATGCTTCTCTTCTATCTCTGGCCTCTCCATGCTTCTCTTCTATCTCTGGCCTCTCCATGCTTCTCTTCTATCTATGGCCTCTCCATGCTTCTCTTCTATCTCTATCCTCTCCATGCTTCTCTTCTATCTCTGGCCTCTCCATGCTTCTCTTCTATTTCTATCCTCTCCATGCTTCTCTTCTATCTCTATCCTCTCCATGCTTCTCTTCAATCTCTGGCCTCTCCATGCTTCTCTTCTATCTCTGGCCTCTCCATGCTTCTCTTCTATCTCTGGTCTCTCCATGCTTCTCTTCTATTTCTATCCTCTCCATACTTCTCTTCTATCTCTATCCTCTCCATGCTTCTCTTCTATCTACGGCCTCTCCATGCTTCTCTTCTATCTCTGGCCTCTCCATGCTTCTCTTCTGTCTCTGGCCTCTCCATGCTTCTCTTCTATCTCTGGCCTCTCCATGCTTCTCTTCTATCTCTGGCCTCTCCATGCTTCTCTTCTATCTCTGGCCTCTCCATGCTTCTCTTCTATCTCTGGCCTCTCCATGCTTCTCTTCTATCTCTATCCTCTCCATGTTTCTCTTCTATCTCTGGCCTCTCCATGCTTCTCTTCTATCTCTGGCCTCTCCATGCTTCTCTTCTATCTCTATCCTCTCCATGCTTCTCTTCTATCTCTATCCTCTCCATGCTTCTCTTCTATCTCTGGCCTCTCCATGCTTCTCTTCTATCTCTGGCCTCTCCATGCTTCTCTTCTATCTCTGGCCTCTCCATGCTTCTCTTCTATCTCTATCCTCTCCATGCTTCTCTTCTATCTCTATCCTCTCCATGCTTCTCTTCTATCTCTATCCTCTCCATGCTTCTCTTCTATCTCTATCCTTTCCATGCTTCTGTTCTATCTCTGGCCTCTCCATGCTTCTCTTCTATCTCTGGCCTCTCCATGCGTCTCTTCTATCTATGGCCTCTCCCTGCTTCTCTTCTATCTCTATCCTCTCCATGCTTCTCTTCTACCTCTGGCCTCTCCATGCTTCTCTTCTATCTCTGGCCTCTCCATGCTTCTCTTCTATTTCTATCCTCTCCATGCTTCTCTTCTATCTCTATCCTCTCCATGCTTATCTTCTATCTCTGGCCTCTCCATGCTTCTCTTCTATCTGTGGCCTCTCCATGCTTCTCTTCTATCTCTGGCCTCTCCATGCTTCTCTTCTATCTCTATCCTCTCCATGCTTCTCTTCTATCTCTATCCTCTCCATGCTTCGCTTCTATCTCTATCCTTTCCATGCTTCTGTTCTATCTCTGGCCTCTCCATGCTTCTCATCTATCTATGGCCTCTCCCTGCTTCTCTTCTATCTCTATCCTCTCCATGCTTCTCTTCTACCTCTGGCCTCTCCATGCTTCTCTTCTATCTCTGGCCTCTCCATGCTTCTCTTCTATTTCTATCCTCTCCATGCTTCTCTTCTATCTCTATCCTCTCCATGCTTCTCTTCTATCTCTGGCCTCTCCATGCTTCTCTTCTATCTGTGGCCTCTCCATGCTTCTCTTCTATCTCTGGCCTCTCCATGCTTCTCTTCTATCTCTATCCTCTCCATGCTTCTCTTCTATCTCTGGCCTCTCCATGCTTCTCTTCTATCTCTGCCCTCTCCATGCTTCTCTTCTATCTCTATCCTCTCCATGCTTCTCTTCTATCTCTATCCTCTCCATGCTTCTCTTCTATCTCTATCCTCTCCATGCTTCTCTTCTATCTCTATCCTTTCCATGCTTCTGTTCTATCTCTGGCCTCTCCATGCTTCTCTTCTATCTCTGGCCTCTCCATGCTTCTCTTCTATCTCTATCCTCTCCATGCTTCTCTTCTATCTCTATCCTCTCCATGCTTCTCTTCTATCTCTATCCTCTCCATGCTTCTCTTCTATCTCTATCCTTTCCATGCTTCTGTTCTATCTCTGGCCTCTCCATGCTTCTCTTCTATCTCTGGCCTCTCCATGCTTCTCTTCTATCTCTATCCTCTCCATGCTTCTCTTCTATCTCTGGCCTCTCCATGCTTCTCTTCTATCTCTGGCCTCTCCATGCTTCTCTTCTATCTCTATCCTCTCCATGCTTCTCTTCTATCTCTATCCTCTCCATGCTTCTCTTCTATCTCTATCCTCTCCATGCTTCTCTTCTATCTCTGGCCTCTCCATGCGTCTCTTCTATCTATGGCCTCTCCCTGCTTCTCTTCTATCTCTATCCTCTCCATGCTTCTCTTCTACCTCTGGCCTCTCCATGCTTCTCTTCTATCTCTGGCCTCTCCATGCTTCTCTTCTATTTCTATCCTCTCCATGCTTCTCTTCTATCTCTATCCTCTCCATGCTTCTCTTCTATCTCTGGCCTCTCCATGCTTCTCTTCTATCTCTGGCCTCTCCATGCTTCTTTTCTATCTCTATCCTCCCCATGCTTCTCTTCTATCTACGGCCTCTCCATGCTTCTCTTCTATCTCTGGCCTCTCCATGCTTCTCTTCTATCTCTGGCCTCTCCATGCTTCTCTTCTATCTCTGGCCTCTCCATGCTTCTCTTCTATCTCTGGCCTCTCCATGCTTCTTTTCTATCTCTATCCTCTCCATGCTTCTCTTCTATCTCTGGCCACTCCATGCTTCTCTTCTATCTCTGGCCTCTCCATGCTTCTCTTCTATCTATGGCCTCTCCATGCTTCTCTTCTATCTCTATCCTCTCCATGCTTCTCTTCTGTCTCTGGCCTCTCCATGCTTCTCTTCTATCTCTGGCCTCTCCATGCTTCTCTTCTATCTCTGGCCTCTCCATGCTTCTCTTCTATCTCTATCCTCTCCATGCTTCTTTTCTATCTCTGGCCTCTCCATGCTTCTCTTCTATCTCTGGCCTCCATGCTTCTCTTCTATCTATGGCCTCTCCCTGCTTCTCTTCTATCTCTATCCTCTCCATGCTTCTTTTCTATCTCTATCCTCTCCATGCTTCTCTTCTATCTCTGGCCTCCATGCTTCTCTTCTATCTATGGCCTCTCCCTGCTTCTCTTCTATCTCTATCCTCTCCATGCTTCTTTTCTATCTCTATCCTCTCCATGCTTCTCTTCTATCTCTGGCCACTCCATGCTTCTCTTCTATCTCTGGCCTCTCCATGCTTCTCTTCTATCTATGGCCTCTCCATGCTTCTCTTCTATCTCTATCCTCTCCATGCTTCTCTTCTATCTCTGGCCTCTCCATGCTTCTCTTCTATCTCTATCCTCTCCATGCTTCTTTTCTATCTCTGGCCTCTCCATGCTTCTCTTCTATCTCTGGCCTCCATGCTTCTCTTCTATCTATGGCCTCTCCCTGCTTCTCTTCTATCTCTATCCTCTCCATGCTTCTCTTCTACCTCTGGCCTCTCCATGCTTCTCTTCTATCTCTGGCCTCTCCATGCTTCTCTTCTATTTCTATCCTCTCCATGCTTCTCTTCTATCTCTATCCTCTCCATGCTTCTCTTCTATCTCTATCCTCTCCATGCTTCTCTTCTATCTACGGCCTCTCCATGCTTCTCTTCTATCTCTGGCCTCTCCATGCTTCTCTTCTGTCTCTGGCCTCTCCATGCTTCTCTTCTATCTCTGGCCTCTCCATGCTTCTCTTCTATCTCTGGCCTCTCCATGCTTCTCTTCTATCTCTGGCCTCTCCATGCTTCTCTTCTATCTCTGGCCTCTCCATGCTTCTCTTCTATCTCTGGCCTCTCCATGCTTCTCTTCTATTTCTATCCTCTCCATGCTTCTCTTCTATCTCTGGCCTCTCCATGCTTCTCTTCTATCTCTGGCCTCTCCATGCTTCTCTTCTATCTCTATCCTCTCCATGCTTCTCTTCTATCTCTATCCTCTCCATGCTTGTCTTCTTTTGTTACAGCTTCTCCATGAAGATTCTCGTTATCCAGGACCCATGTCTCCCAGCGATGAGGTGCCAGCTTCAATTCGAAGTCTACAATTCTGAACTTCCGTCTTCACTAAATACAGCGATATCATTGGTTCATTTACCCACCCAAATCCATTCAAGGGGATATAATATATATATTGGTTCGTTTATGCATTGGAATCCATTATTCTCCACTCGACTCTCAACTGCGCAACATAAATCATCAATTTGGACACCAGGCATGTCCATATAGCCAAAGATGATGGATATACTGACCAGCTACATGTCTCTCCATCCAAACAATGGGAGTCGGTGTCCACAAAGCAGCACGGCGTGCTGTCTAGCTCCCGCCTATCCTTTCTTTGGATTGGGGGGATACATCTCATTATTGGGCTCCCGAGTGGTGCAGCGGTCTAAGGCACTGCATCTCAGTGCTAGAGGTGTCACAACAGACACCCTGGTTCGAATCCAGGCTGTATCACAACTGGCACAATGGCAGTCCCATAGGGCAGCACAGAATTAGCCCAGTGTTGTTTGGCCGGCGTAGGCTGTCATTGTAAATAAGATTTTTTTCTTAACTTATTGCCTGTTAAATGAAGGTTAAATACAAAATGGTGATCCTTTTTTGAATATTCGATCAGGGTTGTTGACGTCAACCGCCTGTTTTCAATGGAGAGAGATGATATGCTACTCGCCTCATCATGAATATGCATAGCCATCTCTAGACAACTTTGATATAACTTTTTTTCTCAAGGTTGCCGGGATGTCAAGTATCCTACTTATATCAGTGTACCAGTAACAACTTAAGCATTACAAAACGTATATTAGATCAAATAAACCTCACGTAGCAGGTAAGAAATTCATTTTTTTGTTGACCAAATTCGACACTCTCATTGAACTCCATCCAAAAACTCCTTGCTTGGTGGGCAAAACAAGGAAAATACGCCACCTGCTGGAGGGAGACATATTTTCTGCTGAGTTGGGCCGGTCTCTTTCTCTCTGGTATCGTCTCGCCTGATTTAAAGGGTGTTGTCGTCTCGAACATCCACTGTTCACTATTCAAACCCGATTTAAACGGCCGATCACTTGCAGAAAGTTCCCGGGGAAAAGAGGAAGAGAAAGTTGAGGAATTGATTCGTGTTCAGCTGAACTCTTCGCGAACCATGGTTGGGTGAGAACAACTCTTTATTTGTTTTAGAAGTCTATGACATCGCCCCATTTCTGTGATTTGTATGCAAGGCTGTTGAATACATTATTTTGTCATTAGGCTAGACACAGAGAGCCCCCTTATTGTCAGAATCAACCTGTGTTCATAAAGTGTCTTTTTGTTTTGTTTTACTGGTGAGCTAATGTGGCTCATGTCACGGTGGCTTCAGAGCGAAGACGCTAATATTTGTGTAAACTCTTTGGAATTGTAATCTGTAGGTGTCACTGAGTAGGCTGATACCCATCTCATACTCTTCGTAGATAAGGCTGTACATGTGCATAATTATGTATGCCCCCAGCGCAATTATGCAGTCTAATAAATCCACAGTGGGATTAGAAATTGGTTTATTGTCAAATAAATTACTTATTGTATTTATTTAAGTTATATAACAACATTCCAAACTTGTTGACCATTATCTAGTCCAAATGTGACATTATTCCACAATTAGTTTCCGTTTGAATCAGTTTCAATTGTGGATGTTTATTTTGAAGGCGAACTGTGAATTCAACAATTGTTTACATTATAATTATATATATATATATTTACAACACATACAACATATCACACTAACCAAATATCAACATGTAAATGTATGACACAAATGTGTTCTTTTGCTATCCTATTTTCACTCGATGGCACATCTCTATACTTTTCTTTCATTGCATATCACATTTCATCCAAACAAAACATAACAGTGTTCCATGTCATATATGGCGAATTGTAAAGAACAATAAATAAATAGCTCATTAATATTATGAAGTAGGAGTCATGATCAAATTGCCAGCAGTTTCTCGTTATATACATTATTTGTATAACATTACATTTTATTGATTGGGTTAATGATTTTGTATCTTTCATTTGGTATCAGTACACATGATTAGTATTAATCACATTATAAATAACAGATATTTACCCCTGTTTTCATTCACTACAAGACAGTAACTTCAAATTTAACACGAATTTACATTTGCAATAGTTTTCCCAAATTTGACAGTGTTCATTGACAGTCTTTGTCTCTGTCTCTGTCTCTCTCTGTCTCTGTCTCTCTGTGTCTCTGTCTCTCTGTGTCTCTGTCTCTGTCTCTGTCTCTCTGTGTCTCTGTCTAAAAGGATCATGCAATAAAATGACCCTTTTAGCAATGTGAGTTTGTGACCAGAGCATGGAAGCGTCTGTTGTATTTTCTGGGAGGTTCATTTCCAGCAAGATAAAGACTTCATATGTGTGTAGTCCGTTTTCTGTTGCTCCTTGAAATACAGAGAATATTACACTATTGTGGTTAATCCTTATTGTGGCGACTGTAGCTTCACACAGGTTGTTTGGTGTGTGTGTCTGTTTGTCTGTCTGTGTGTATGTGTTCATGCATGTTTATCTGTCATTGACACTGTATGAGAGAGAGAGAGGAAACATGGGGTTGTGGCCATTAGGAAACATGTGTTTCTTCTTGCTCTCCCAGAACAATAGGTCTTTATGCTCTATTCCTTATAACACAACTTACTGGAATACATTTGTCAATAATATCTGTTGGAAAAGGGTTGGTTATTCCAACACTAATACCTGCTTGTTAACAAGGTCAAAGAGTTCTCATTCAGACTTATTCAGAAGTATTACCTACAGTAGCAAATCATTCAAATCAACATTAACTTTTTGTGTTAAGCATCCAGAAACAGTTTTGATTTCATTTTGGCACCATCTACATGTAAAGAGATTATGTAAAGATATTTCATTTTGGCACCATCTACATGTAAAGAGATTATGTAAAGATATTTCATTTTGGCACCATCTACATGTAAAGAGATTATGGAAAGATATTTCATTTTGGCACCATCTACATGTAAAGAGATTATGTAAAGATATTTCATTTTGGCACCATCTGCATGTAAAGAGATTATGTAAAGATATTTCATTTTGGCACCATCTACATGTAAAGAGATTATGGAAAGATATTTCATTTTGGCACCATCTACATGTAAAGAGATTATGTAAAGATATTTCATTTTGGCACCATCTGCATGTAAAGAGATTATGTAAAGATATTTCATTTTGGCACCATCTACATGTAAAGAGATTATGTAAAGATATTTCATTTTGGCACCATCTACATGTAAAGAGATTATGTAAAGATATTTCATTTTGGCACCATCTGCATGTAAAGAGATTATGTAAAGATATTTCATTTTGGCACCATCTACATGTAAAGAGATTATGGAAAGATATTTCATTTTGGCACCATCTACATGTAAAGAGATTATGGAAAGATATTTCATTTTGGCACCATCTACATGTAAAGAGATTATGGAAAGATATTTCATTTTGGCACCATCTACATGTAAAGAGATTATGGAAAGATATTTCATTTTGGCACCATCTACATGTAAAGAGATTATGGAAAGATATTTATATTTTTATTTTTTATAATTCATTATATTCTTTATTACTTTTGTTGTTGTTTATGGGAGAATGTGTTGCTCGGTTTCCTTAATAAGGATCAAGTAAAACAATCTTACCTCTTAAATGTAATTGTGCTAATTGCAAAAATGTCTCATTCATAAAATGTCAATTGACTAATAAAAATCCCAGTGTTCCTTGTTTTCTATAAGGACTTCTAGCAGTACATTAAGACCAGTCTACATTTTTCCAATAAGAAAGCTGTAAAAACAATCAATTAAGGTCTCTGTATAATGTGTAATTTAATCTGTATGTATACTGGTGTTTTCTGAAATAATATATATATATATATATATATATATATATATGTGTGTGTTTTTAACACTCCGTCAAAAAAAACGGATGTTGCACACCACATTCAAAAACACAACAAATTGTCTTCTATTAGGCATATTTTCCCTTTTTGTTTTTCCAGACGGCCCGCCATTAAAGCGAGTTAAGGAGGAAAATTACGGCCATGCAGCCTGAATGGAGGATGCTTTATGTACGAGCCGGTCTACAGGGGACACGAGTGTATTACCGGGAATGCACATAAATTCTATCTAGACTATAGTGCAGATAGTGCAGGCTGCCTAGTGGAGCTGTGAGTGGTCTGGAACTTGTCCTCATGTGCTTTCCCAGGCTACAGTCTACTCTACTTCCATTTCTGAGGCATGATCGGGCTGTGATTTAGCACATGGATTGTGTTACACAGGGTTGGTGTGTCTGTGTAGACCTGTGTCTGTTTGTGTGTGTGGGACCATTAGTTCAGCTCTGTGACCGTGGGAAGGGATTTAGTGTACAGCACCATGTTCTGGATGGACACTTCAAAGAGATCACACTAATGCTCTTTACTCTCTTTCTCTCTTTCTCTCTCTGTCTCTCTCTCTCATTCTCTCTCTCTCGTTCTCTCTCTCGTTCTCTCTCTCGTTCTCTCTCTTTATTCTCGTTCTCTATTTCTTTCTCTCTTTCTCTCTCTGTCTCTCTCTCTCGTTCTCTCTCGTTCTCTCTCTCTCGTTCTCTCTCTCTCGTTCTCTCTCTCTCGTTCTCTCTCTCTCTCTCGCTCTCTCTCTCGCTCTCTCTCTCGCTCTCTCTCTCCCTCTCTCTCTCTCTTTCTTTCTCTCTCTCTTTCTTTCTCTCTCTCTCTCTGTCTCTCGTTCTGTCTGTCTCTCTGTCTCTCTGTCTCTCTGTCTCTGTCTCTCTCTTTCTCACGTTCTCTTTCTCTGTCTCTCACTCTCCACTTTTCCCTCTATTAAATCCACTGTGAATTTGCCTCATCAGTTATCACAGTAGGATTTAAGGATCCAATATAACTGTGTGTGTATGTCAGTCTGTGTTTGTGTGCGACCTCAGTGTTAGGGTTTGCACATGGGTGCATGGCTGCGTGCGTGTGTGTTTGAATTGATCACTACATAGAACCAAGTCAAAACCTTTGAATAGCATTCATATATTGTGACTGTACTGGTCTGTTAGTGTGCTTGTTGTCTCCAACAAGCCTTCTCTCCCCAGTATCCCCTGTTAATCCTAGTATTATATCCAGGCAGGATGATAACTCTCCCCAGTACCCCCTGTTAATCCTAGTATTATATCCAGGCAGGATGATAACTCTCCCCAGTACCTCCTGTTAATCCTAGTATTATATCCAGGCAGGATGATAACTCTCCCCAGTACCTCCTGTTAATCCTAGTATTATATCAAGGCAGGATGATAACTCTCCCCAGTACCTCCTGTTAATCCTAGTATTATATCAAGGCAGGATGATAACTCTCCACAGTACCTCCTGTTAATCCTAGTATTATATCCAGGCAGGATGATAACTCTCCCCAGTACCTCCTGTTAATCCCAGTATTATATCCAGGCAGGATGATAACTCTCCCCAGTACCTCCTGTTAATCCTAGTATTATATCCAGGCAGGATGATAACTCTCCCCAGTACCTCCTGTTAATCCTAGTATTATATCCAGGCAGGATGATAACTCTCCCCAGTATCCCCTGTTAATCCTAGTATTATATCCAGGCAGGTTGATAACTCTCCCCAGTACCTCCTGTTAATCCTAGTATTATATCCAGGCAGGATGATAACTCTCCCCAGTACCCCTGTTAATCCTAGTATTATATCCAGGCAGGATGATAACTCTCCCCAGTACCCCTGTTAATCCTAGTATTATATCCAGGCAGGATGATAACTCTCCCCAGTATCCCCTGTTAATCCTAGTATTATATCCAGACAGGATGATAACTCTCCCCAGTACCTCCTGTTAATCCTAGTATTATATCCAGGCAGGATGATAACTCTCCCCAGTACCTCCTGTTAATCCTAGTATTATATCCAGGCAAGATGATAACTCTCCCCAGTACCCCTGTTAATCCTAGTATTATATCCAGGCAGGATGATAACTCTCCCCAGTACCCCTGTTAATCCTAGTATTATATCCAGGCAGGATGATAACTCTCCCCAGTACCTCCTGTTAATCCTAGTATTATATCCAGGCAGGATGATAACTCTCCCCAGTATCCCCTGTTAATCCTAGTATTATATCCAGGCAGGATGATAACTCTCCCCAGTACCTCCTGTTAATCCTAGTATTATATCCAGGCAGGATGATAACTCTCCCCAGTACCTCCTGTTAATCCTAGTATTATATCCAGGCAGGATGATAACTCTCCCCAGTACCTCCTGTTAATCCTAGTATTATATCCAGGCAGGATGATAACTCTCCCCAGTATCCCCTGTTAATCCTAGTATTATATCCAGGCAGGATGATAACTCTCCCCAGTACCCCCTGTTAATCCTAGTATTATATCCAGGCAGGATGATAACTCTCCCCAGTACCTCCTGTTAATCCTAGTATTATATCCAGGCAGGATGATAACTCTCCCCAGTACCTCCTGTTAATCCTAGTGTTATATCCAGGCAGGATGATAACTCTCCCCAGTACCCCCTGTTAATCCTAGTATTATATCCAGGCAGGATGATAACTCTCCAGTACCTCCTGTTAATCCTAGTATTATATCCAGGCAGGATGATAACTCTCTCCAGTACCTCCTGTTAATCCTAGTATTATATCCAGGCAGGATGATAACTCTCCCCAGTACCTCCTGTTAATCCTAGTATTATATCCAGGCAGGTTGATAACTCTCCCCAGTACCTCCTGTTAATCTTAGTATTATATCCAGGCAGGATGATAACTCTCCCCAGTACCTCCTGTTAATCCTAGTATTATATCCAGGCAGGATGATAACTCTCCCCAGTACCTCCTGTTAATCCTAGTATTATATCAAGGCAGGATGATAACTCTCCCCAGTACCCCCTGTTAATCCTAGTATTATATCCAGGCAGGATGATAACTCTCCCCAGTACCTCCTGTTAATCCTAGTATTATATCCAGGCAGGATGATAACTCTCCCCAGTACCTCCTGTTAATCCCAGTATTATATCCAGGCAGGATGATAACTCTCCCCAGTACCTCCTGTTAATCCCAGTATTATATCCAGGCAGGATGATAACTCTCCCCAGTACCTCCTGTTAATCCTAGTATTATATCCAGGCAGGATGATAACTCTCCCCAGTACCTCCTGTTAATCCTAGTATTATATCCAGGCAGGATGATAACACTCCCCAGTACCTCCTGTTAATCCTAGTATTATATCCAGGCAGGATGATAACTCTCCCCAGTACCCCCTGTTAATCCTAGTATTATATCCAGGCAGGATGATAACTCTCCCCAGTACCCCCTGTTAATCCTAGTATTATATCCAGGCAGGATGATAACTCTCCCCAGTATCCCCTGTTAATCCTAGTATTATATCCAGGCAGGATGATAACTCTCCCCAGTACCTCCTGTTAATCCTAGTATTATATCCAGGCAGGATGATAACTCTCCCCAGTATCCCCTGTTAATCCTAGTATTATATCCAGGCAGGATGATAACTCTCCCCAGTACCTCCTGTTAATCCTAGTATTATATCCAGGCAGGATGATAACTCTCCCCAGTATCCCCTGTTAATCCTAGTATTATATCCAGGCAGGATGATAACTCTCCCCAGTACCTCCTGTTAATCCTAGTATTATATCCAGGCAGGATGATAACTCTCCCCAGTACCCCCTGTTAATCCTAGTATTATATCCAGGCAGGATGATAACTCTCCCCAGTATCCCCTGTTAATCCTAGTATTATATCCAGGCAGGATGATAACTCTCCCCAGTACCTCCTGTTAATCCTAGTATTATATCCAGGCAGGATGATAACTCTCCCCAGTATCCCCTGTTAATCCTAGTATTATATCCAGGCAGGATGATAACTCTCCCCAGTACCTCCTGTTAATCCTAGTATTATATCCAGGCAGGATGATAACTCTCCCCAGTACCCCCTGTTAATCCTAGTATTATATCCAGGCAGGATGATAACTCTCCCCAGTACCCCCTGTTAATCCTAGTATTATATCCAGGCAGGATGATAACTCTCCCCAGTATCCCCTGTTAATCCTAGTATTATATCCAGGCAGGATGATAACTCTCCCCAGTACCTCCTGTTAATCCTAGTGTTATATCCAGGCAGGATGATAACTCTCCCCAGTACCCCCTGTTAATCCTAGTATTATATCCAGGCAGGATGATAACTCTCCCCAGTACCTCCTGTTAATCCTAGTATTATATCCAGGCAGGATGATAACTCTCCCCAGTACCTCCTGTTAATCCTAGTATTATATCCAGGCAGGATGATAACTCTCTCCAGTACCTCCTGTTAATCCTAGTATTATATCCAGGCAGGATGATAACTCTCCCCAGTACCTCCTGTTAATCCTAGTATTATATCCAGGCAGGTTGATAACTCTCCCCAGTACCTCCTGTTAATCCTAGTATTATATCCAGGCAGGATGATAACTCTCCCCAGTACCTCCTGTTAATCCTAGTATTATATCCAGGCAGGATGATAACTCTCCCCAGTACCTCCTGTTAATCCTAGTATTATATCCAGGCAGGATGATAACTCTCCCCAGTACCTCCTGTTAATCCTAGTATTATATCAAGGCAGGATGATAACTCTCCCCAGTACCCCTGTTAATCCTAGTATTATATCCAGGCAGGATGATAACTCTCCCCAGTATCCCCTGTTAATCCTAGTATTATATCCAGGCAGGATGATAACTCTCCCCAGTACCCCTGTTAATCCTAGTATTATATCCAGGCAGGATGATAACTCTCCCCAGTATCCCCTGTTAATCCTAGTATTATATCCAGGCAGGATGATAACTCTCCCCAGTACCTCCTGTTAATCCTAGTATTATATCCAGGCAGGATGATAACTCTCCCCAGTACCTCCTGTTAATCCTAGTATTATATCCAGGCAGGATGATAACTCTCCCCAGTACCTCCTGTTAATCCTAGTATTATATCCAGGCAGGATGATAACTCTCCCCAGTACCTCCTGTTAATCCTAGTATTATATCCAGGCAGGATGATAACTCTCCCCAGTACCTCCTGTTAATCCTAGTATTATATCCAGGCAGGATGATAACTCTCCCCAGTACCTCCTGTTAATCCTAGTATTATATCCAGGCAGGATGATAACTCTCCCCAGTACCTCCTGTTAATCCTAGTATTATATCAAGGCAGGATGATAACTCTCCCCAGTACCTCCTGTTAATCCTAGTATTATATCAAGGCAGGATGATAACTCTCCCCAGTACCTCCTGTTAATCCTAGTATTATATCCAGGCAGGATGATAACTCTCCCCAGTACCTCCTGTTAATCCTAGTATTATATCCAGGCAGGATGATAACTCTCCCCAGTACCTACTGTTAATCCTAGTATTATATACAGGCAGGATGATAACTCTCCCCAGTACCCCCTGTTAATCCTAGTATTATATCCAGGCAGGATGATAACTCTCCCCAGTACCTCCTGTTAATCCTAGTATTATATCCAGGCAGGATGATAACTCTCCCCAGTACCTCCTGTTAATCCTAGTATTATATCAAGGCAGGATGATAACTCTCCACAGTACCTCCTGTTAATCCTAGTATTATATCCAGGCAGGATGATAACTCTCCCCAGTACCTCCTGTTAATCCCAGTATTATATCCAGGCAGGATGATAACTCTCCCCAGTACCTCCTGTTAATCCTAGTATTATATCCAGGCAGGATGATAACTCTCCCCAGTACCTCCTGTTAATCCTAGTATTATATCCAGGCAGGATGATAACTCTCCCCAGTACCTCCTGTTAATCCTAGTATTATATCCAGGCAGGATGATAACTCTCCCCAGTACCTCCTGTTAATCCTAGTATTATATCCAGGCAGGATGATAACTCTCCCCAGTACCCCCTGTTAATCCTAGTATTATATCCAGGCAGGATGATAACTCTCCCCAGTACCCCCTGTTAATCCTAGTATTATATCCAGGCAGGATGATAACTCTCCCCAGTATCCCCTGTTAATCCTAGTGTTATATCCAGGCAGGATGATAACTCTCCCCAGTACCTCCTGTTAATCCTAGTGTTATATCCAGGCAGGATGATAACTCTCCCCAGTACCCCTGTTAATCCTAGTATTATATCCAGGCAGGATGATAACTCTCCCCAGTATCCCCTGTTAATCCTAGTATTATATCCAGGCAGGATGATAACTCTCCCCAGTACCTCCTGTTAATCCTAGTATTATATCCAGGCAGGATGATAACTCTCCCCAGTACCCCTGTTAATCCTAGTATTATATCCAGGCAGGATGATAACTCTCCCCAGTACCCCTGTTAATCCTAGTGTTATATCCAGGCAGGATGATAACTCTCCCCAGTATCCCCTGTTAATCCTAGTGTTATATCCAGGCAGGATGATAACTCTCCCCAGTACCTCCTGTTAATCCTAGTGTTATATCCAGGCAGGATGATAACTCTCCCCAGTACCCCTGTTAATCCTAGTATTATATCCAGGCAGGATGATAACTCTCCCCAGTACCTCCTGTTAATCCTAGTATTATATCCAGGCAGGATGATAACTCTCCCCAGTACCTCCTGTTAATCCTAGTATTATATCCAGGCAGGATGATAACTCTCTCCAGTACCTCCTGTTAATCCTAGTATTATATCCAGGCAGGATGATAACTCTCCCCAGTACCTCCTGTTAATCCTAGTATTATATCCAGGCAGGATGATAACTCTCCCCAGTACCTCCTGTTAATCCTAGTATTATATCCAGGCAGGATGATAACTCTCCCCAGTACCTCCTGTTAATCCTAGTATTATATCCAGGCAGGATGATAACTCTCCCCAGTATCCCCTGTTAATCCTAGTATTATATCCAGGCAGGATGATAACTCTCCCCAGTACCCCCTGTTAATCCTAGTATTATATCCAGGCAGGATGATAACTCTCCCCAGTATCCCCTGTTAATCCTAGTATTATATCCAGGCAGGATGATAACTCTCCCCAGTACCTCCTGTTAATCCTAGTATTATATCCAGGCAGGATGATAACTCTCCCCAGTACCCCCTGTTAATCCTAGTATTATATCCAGGCAGGATGATAACTCTCCCCAGTATCCCCTGTTAATCCTAGTATTATATCCAGGCAGGATGATAACTCTCCCCAGTACCCCCTGTTAATCCTAGTATTATATCCAGGCAGGATGATAACTCTCCCCAGTATCCCCTGTTAATCCTAGTATTATATCCAGGCAGGATGATAACTCTCCCCAGTACCTCCTGTTAATCCTAGTATTATATCCAGGCAGGATGATAACTCTCCCCAGTACCTCCTGTTAATCCTAGTGTTATATCCAGGCAGGATGATAACTCTCCCCAGTACCCCCTGTTAATCCTAGTATTATATCCAGGCAGGATGATAACTCTCCCCAGTACCCCCTGTTAATCCTAGTGTTAATTCCAGGCAGGATGATAACTCTCCCCAGTATCCCCTGTTAATCCTAGTATTATATCCAGGCAGGATGATAACTCTCCCCAGTATCCCCTGTTAATCCTAGTATTATATCCAGGCAGGATGATAACTCTCCCCAGTACCTCCTGTTAATCCTAGTGTTATATCCAGGCAGGATGATAACTCTCCCCAGTACCCCCTGTTAATCCTAGTATTATATCCAGGCAGGATGATAACTCTCCCCAGTATCCCCTGTTAATCCTAGTATTATATCCAGGCAGGATGATAACTCTCCCCAGTACCTCCTGTTAATCCTAGTATTATATCCAGGCAGGATGATAACTCTCCCCAGTACCCCCTGTTAATCCTAGTATTATATCCAGGCAGGATGATAACTCTCCCCAGTACCCCCTGTTAATCCTAGTATTATATCCAGGCAGGATGATAACTCTCCCCAGTACCCCCTGTTAATCCTAGTATTATATCCAGGCAGGATGATAACTCTCCCCAGTATCCCCTGTTAATCCTAGTATTATATCCAGGCAGGATGATAACTCTCCCCAGTACCTCCTGTTAATCCTAGTGTTATATCCAGGCAGGATGATAACTCTCCCCAGTACCCCTGTTAATCCTAGTATTATATCCAGGCAGGATGATAACTCTCCCCAGTACCTCCTGTTAATCCTAGTATTATATCCAGGCAGGATGATAACTCTCCCCAGTACCTCCTGTTAATCCTAGTATTATATCCAGGCAGGATGATAACTCTCTCCAGTACCTCCTGTTAATCCTAGTATTATATCCAGGCAGGATGATAACTCTCCCCAGTACCTCCTGTTAATCCTAGTATTATATCCAGGCAGGTTGATAACTCTCCCCAGTACCTCCTGTTAATCCTAGTATTATATCCAGGCAGGATGATAACTCTCCCCAGTACCTCCTGTTAATCCTAGTATTATATCCAGGCAGGATGATAACTCTCCCCAGTACCTCCTGTTAATCCTAGTATTATATCAAGGCAGGATGATAACTCTCCCCAGTACCCCCTATTAATCCTAGTATTATATCCAGGCAGGATGATAACTCTCCCCAGTAACCCCTGTTAATCCTAGTATTATATCCAGGCAGGATGATAACTCTCCCCAGTACCCCCTGTTAATCCTAGTATTATATCCAGGCAGGATGATAACACTCCCCAGTATCCCCTGTTAATCCTAGTATTATATCCAGGCAGGATGATAACTCTCCCCAGTACCTCCTGTTAATCCTAGTATTATATCCAGGCAGGATGATAACTCTCCCCAGTACCTCCTGTTAATCCTAGTATTATATCCAGGCAGGATGAAAACTCTCCCCAGTACCTCCTGTTAATCCTAGTATTATATCAAGGCAGGATGATAACTCTCCCCAGTACCTCCTGTTAATCCTAGTATTATATCCAGGCAGGATGATAACTCTCCCCAGTACCTCCTGTTAATCCTAGTATTATATCAAGGCAGGATGATAACTCTCCCCAGTACCCCCTGTTAATCCTAGTATTATATCCAGGCAGGATGATAACTCTCCCCAGTACCTCCTGTTAATCCTAGTATTATATCCAGGCAGGATGATAACTCTCCCCAGTACCTCCTGTTAATCCTAGTATTATATCCAGGCAGGATGATAACTCTCCCAGTACCTCCTGTTAATCCTAGCATTATATCAAGGCAGGATGATAACTCTCCCCAGTACCTCCTGTTAATCCTAGTATTATATCCAGGCAGGATGATAACTCTCCCCAGTACCTCCTGTTAATCCTAGTATTATATCAAGGCAGGATGATAACTCTCCCCAGTACCCCTGTTAATCCTAGTATTATATCCAGGCAGGATGATAACTCTCCCCAGTATCCCCTGTTAATCCTAGTATTATATCCAGGCAGGATGATAACTCTCCCCAGTACCCCCTGTTAATCCTAGTATTATATCCAGGCAGGATGATAACTCTCCCCAGTATCCCCTGTTAATCCTAGTATTATATCCAGGCAGGATGATAACTCTCCCCAGTACCTCCTGTTAATCCTAGTATTATATCCAGGCAGGATGATAACTCTCCCCAGTACCTCCTGTTAATCCTAGTATTATATCCAGGCAGGATGAAAACTCTCCCCAGTACCTCCTGTTAATCCTAGTATTATATCAAGGCAGGATGATAACTCTCCCCAGTACCTCCTGTTTATCCTAGTATTATATCCAGGCAGGATGATAACTCTCCCCAGTACCTCCTGTTAATCCTAGTATTATATCAAGGCAGGATGATAACTCTCCCCAGTACCCCCTGTTAATCCTAGTATTATATCCAGGCAGGATGATAACTCTCCCCAGTACCTCCTGTTAATCCTAGTATTATATCCAGGCAGGATGATAACTCTCCCCAGTACCTCCTGTTAATCCTAGTATTATATCCAGGCAGGATGATAACTCTCCCCAGTACCTCCTGTTAATCCTAGTATTATATCAAGGCAGGATGATAACTCTCCCCAGTACCTCCTGTTAATCCTAGTATTATATCCAGGCAGGATGATAACTCTCCCCAGTACCTCCTGTTAATCCTAGTATTATATCAAGGCAGGATGATAACTCTCCCCAGTACCCCTGTTAATCCTAGTATTATATCCAGGCAGGATGATAACTCTCCCCAGTATCCCCTGTTAATCCTAGTATTATATCCAGGCAGGATGATAACTCTCCCCAGTACCCCCTGTTAATCCTAGTATTATATCCAGGCAGGATGATAACTCTCCCCAGTATCCCCTGTTAATCCTAGTATTATATCCAGGCAGGATGATAACTCTCCCCAGTACCTCCTGTTAATCCTAGTATTATATCCAGGCAGGATGATAACTCTCCCCAGTACCTCCTGTTAATCCTAGTATTATATCCAGGCAGGATGATAACTCTCCCCAGTACCTCCTGTTAATCCTAGTATTATATCAAGGCAGGATGATAACTCTCCCCAGTACCTCCTGTTAATCCTAGTATTATATCCAGGCAGGATGATAACTCTCCCCAGTACCTCCTGTTAATCCTAGTATTATATCCAGGCAGGATGATAACTCTCCCCAGTACCTCCTGTTAATCCTAGTATTATATCCAGGCAGGATGATAACTCTCCCCAGTACCCCCTGTTAATCCTAGTATTATATCCAGGCAGGATGATAACTCTCCCCAGTATCCCCTGTTAATCCTAGTATTATATCCAGGCAGGATGATAACTCTCCCCAGTACCCCCTGTTAATCCTAGTATTATATCCAGGCAGGATGATAACTCTCCCCAGTATCCCCTGTTAATCCTAGTATTATATCCAGGCAGGATGATAACTCTCCCCAGTACCTCCTGTTAATCCTAGTATTATATCCAGGCAGGATGATAACTCTCCCCAGTACCCCTGTTAATCCTAGTATTATATCCAGGCAGGATGATAACTCTCCCCAGTACCCCTGTTAATCCTAGTATTATATGCAGGCAGGATGATAACTCTCCCCAGTATCCCCTGTTAATCCTAGTATTATATCCAGGCAGGATGATAACTCTCCCCAGTACCCCTGTTAATCCTAGTATTATATCCAGGCAGGATGATAACTCTCCCCAGTACCCCCTGTTAATCCTAGTATTATATGCAGGCAGGATGATAACTCTCCCCAGTATCCCCTGTTAATCCTAGTATTATATCCAGGCAGGATGATAACTCTCCCCAGTACCTCCTGTTAATCCTAGTATTATATCCAGGCAGGATGATAACTCTCCCCAGTATCCCCTGTTAATCCTAGTATTATATCCAGGCAGGATGATAACTCTCCCCAGTATCCCCTGTTAATCCTAGTATTATATGCAGGCAGGATGATAACTCTCCCCAGTATCCCCTGTTAATCCTAGTATTATATCCAGGCAGGATGATAACTCTCCCCAGTACCTCCTGTTAATCCTAGTATTATATCCAGGCAGGATGATAACTCTCCCCAGTGCCCCTGTTAATCCTAGTATTATATCCAGGCAGGATGATAACTCTCCCCAGTACCTCCTGTTAATCCTAGTATTATATCCAGGCAGGATGATAACTCTCCCCAGTACCTCCTGTTAATCCTAGTATTATATCCAGGCAGGATGATAACTCTCCCCAGTACCTCCTGTTAATCCTAGTATTATATCCAGGCAGGATGAAAACTCTCCCCAGTACCTCCTGTTAATCCTAGTATTATATCAAGGCAGGATGATAACTCTCCCCAGTACCTCCTGTTAATCCTAGTATTATATCCAGGCAGGATGATAACTCTCCCCAGTACCTCCTGTTAATCCTAGTATTATATCAAGGCAGGATGATAACTCTCCCCAGTACCCCCTGTTAATCCTAGTATTATATCCAGGCAGGATGATAACTCTCCCCAGTACCTCCTGTTAATCCTAGTATTATATCCAGGCAGGATGATAACTCTCCCCAGTACCTCCTGTTAATCCTAGTATTATATCCAGGCAGGATGATAACTCTCCCCAGTACCTCCTGTTAATCCTAGTATTATATCAAGGCAGGATGATAACTCTCCCCAGTACCTCCTGTTAATCCTAGTATTATATCCAGGCAGGATGATAACTCTCCCCAGTACCTCCTGTTAATCCTAGTATTATATCAAGGCAGGATGATAACTCTCCCCAGTACCCCCTGTTAATCCTAGTATTATATCCAGGCAGGATGATAACTCTCCCCAGTATCCCCTGTTAATCCTAGTATTATATCCAGGCAGGATGATAACTCTCCCCAGTACCCCCTGTTAATCCTAGTATTATATCCAGGCAGGATGATAACTCTCCCTAGTATCCCCTGTTAATCCTAGTATTATATCCAGGCAGGATGATAACTCTCCCCAGTACCTCCTGTTAATCCTAGTATTATATCCAGGCAGGATGATAACTCTCCCCAGTACCTCCTGTTAATCCTAGTATTATATCCAGGCAGGATGATAACTCTCCCCAGTACCTCCTGTTAATCCTAGTATTATATCAAGGCAGGATGATAACTCTCCCCAGTACCTCCTGTTAATCCTAGTATTATATCAAGGCAGGATGATAACTCTCCCCAGTACCTCCTGTTAATCCTAGTATTATATCCAGGCAGGATGATAACTCTCCCCAGTACCTCCTGTTAATCCTAGTATTATATCCAGGCAGGATGATAACTCTCCCCAGTACCTACTGTTAATCCTAGTATTATATCCAGGCAGGATGATAACTCTCCCCAGTACCTCCTGTTAATCCTAGTATTATATCCAGGCAGGATGATAACTCTCCCCAGTACCTCCTGTTAATCCTAGTGTTATATCCAGGCAGGATGATAACTCTCCCCAGTACCCCCTGTTAATCCTAGTATTATATCCAGGCAGGATGATAACTCTCCCCAGTACCTCCTGTTAATCCTAGTATTATATCCAGGCAGGATGATAACTCTCCCCAGTACCCCCTGTTAATCCTAGTATTATATCCAGGCAGGATGATAACTCTCCCCAGTACCCCCTGTTAATCCTAGTATTATATCCAGGCAGGATGATAACTCTCCCCAGTACCCCCTGTTAATCCTAGTATTATATCCAGGCAGGATGATAACTCTCTCCAGTACCTCCTGTTAATCCTAGTATTATATCCAGGCAGGATGATAACTCTCCCCAGTACCTCCTGTTAATCCCAGTATTATATCCAGGCAGGATGATAACTCTCCCCAGTACCTCCTGTTAATCCTAGTATTATATCCAGGCAGGATGATAACTCTCCCCAGTACCTCCTGTTAATCCTAGTATTATATCCAGGCAGGATGATAACTCTCCCCAGTACCCCTGTTAATCCTAGTATTATATCCAGGCAGGATGATAACTCTCCCCAGTACCCCTGTTAATCCTAGTATTATATCCAGGCAGGATGATAACTCTCCCCAGTATCCCCTGTTAATCCTAGTATTATATCCAGGCAGGATGATAACTCTCCCCAGTACCTCCTGTTAATCCTAGTATTATATCCAGGCAGGATGATAACTCTCCCCAGTACCCCTGTTAATCCTAGTATTATATCCAGGCAGGATGATAACTCTCCCCAGTACCCCTGTTAATCCTAGTATTATATGCAGGCAGGATGATAACTCTCCCCAGTACCCCTGTTAATCCTAGTATTATATCCAGGCAGGATGATAACTCTCCCCAGTACCTCCTGTTAATCCTAGTGTTATATCCAGGCAGGATGATAACTCTCCCCAGTACCCCTGTTAATCCTAGTATTATATCCAGGCAGGATGATAACTCTCCCCAGTATCCCCTGTTAATCCTAGTATTATATCCAGGCAGGATGATAACTCTCCCCAGTACCTCCTGTTAATCCTAGTATTATATCCAGGCAGGATGATAACTCTCCCCAGTGCCCCTGTTAATCCTAGTATTATATCCAGGCAGGATGATAACTCTCCCAGTACCCCTGTTAATCCTAGTATTATATCCAGGCAGGATGATAACTCTCCCCAGTATCCCCTGTTAATCCTAGTATTATATCCAGGCAGGATGATAACTCTCCCCAGTACCTCCTGTTAATCCTAGTGTTATATCCAGGCAGGATGATAACTCTCCCCAGTACCCCTGTTAATCCTAGTGTTATATCCAGGCAGGATGATAACTCTCCCCAGTACCTCCTGTTAATCCTAGTATTATATCCAGGCAGGATGATAACTCTCCCCAGTACCTCCTGTTAATCCTAGTATTATATCCAGGCAGGATGATAACTCTCTCCAGTACCTCCTGTTAATCCTAGTATTATATCCAGGCAGGATGATAACTCTCCCCAGTACCTCCTGTTAATCCTAGTATTATATCCAGGCAGGATGATAACTCTCCCCAGTACCTCCTGTTAATCCTAGTATTATATCCAGGAAGGATGATAACTCTCCCCAGTACCCCTGTTAATCCTAGTATTATATCCAGGCAGGATGATAACTCTCCCCAGTACCTCCTGTTAATCCTAGTATTATATCCAGGCAGGATGATAACTCTCCCCAGTATCCCCTGTTAATCCTAGTATTATATCCAGGCAGGATGATAACTCTCCCCAGTACCTCCTGTTAATCCTAGTATTATATCCAGGCAGGATGATAACTCTCCCCAGTATCCCCTGTTAATCCTAGTATTATATCCAGGCAGGATGATAACTCTCCCCAGTACCTCCTGTTAATCCTAGTGTTATATCCAGGCAGGATGATAACTCTCCCCAGTACCCCTGTTAATCCTAGTGTTATATCCAGGCAGGATGATAACTCTCCCCAGTACCTCCTGTTAATCCTAGTATTATATCCAGGCAGGATGATAACTCTCCCCAGTACCTCCTGTTAATCCTAGTATTATATCCAGGCAGGATGATAACTCTCCCCAGTACCTCCTGTTAATCCTAGTGTTATATCCAGGCAGGATGATAACTCTCCCCAGTACCCCTGTTAATCCTAGTGTTATATCCAGGCAGGATGATAACTCTCCCCAGTACCTCCTGTTAATCCTAGTATTATATCCAGGCAGGATGATAACTCTCCCCAGTACCTCCTGTTAATCCTAGTATTATATCCAGGCAGGATGATAACTCTCTCCAGTACCTCTTGTTAATCCTAGTATTATATCCAGGCAGGATGATAACTCTCCCCAGTACCTCCTGTTAATCCTAGTATTATATCCAGGCAGGATGATAACTCTCCCCAGTACCTCCTGTTAATCCTAGTATTATATCCAGGAAGGATGATAACTCTCCCCAGTACCCCTGTTAATCCTAGTATTATATCCAGGCAGGATGATAACTCTCCCCAGTACCTCCTGTTAATCCTAGTATTATATCCAGGCAGGATGATAACTCTCCCCAGTATCCCCTGTTAATCCTAGTATTATATCCAGGCAGGATGATAACTCTCCCCAGTACCTCCTGTTAATCCTAGTATTATATCCAGGCAGGATGATAACTCTCCCCAGTATCCCCTGTTAATCCTAGTATTATATCCAGGCAGGATGATAACTCTCCCCAGTACCTCCTGTTAATCCTAGTGTTATATCCAGGCAGGATGATAACTCTCCCCAGTACCCCTGTTAATCCTAGTGTTATATCCAGGCAGGATGATAACTCTCCCCAGTACCTCCTGTTAATCCTAGTATTATATCCAGGCAGGATGATAACTCTCCCCAGTACCTCCTGTTAATCCTAGTATTATATCCAGGCAGGATGATAACTCTCTCCAGTACCTCCTGTTAATCCTAGTATTATATCCAGGCAGGATGATAACTCTCCCCAGTACCTCCTGTTAATCCTAGTATTATATCCAGGCAGGATGATAACTCTCCCCAGTACCTCCTGTTAATCCTAGTATTATATCCAGGAAGGATGATAACTCTCCCCAGTACCCCTGTTAATCCTAGTATTATATCCAGGCAGGATGATAACTCTCCCCAGTACCTCCTGTTAATCCTAGTATTATATCCAGGCAGGATGATAACTCTCCCCAGTATCCCCTGTTAATCCTAGTATTATATCCAGGCAGGATGATAACTCTCCCCAGTACCTCCTGTTAATCCTAGTATTATATCCAGGCAGGATGATAACTCTCCCCAGTACCTCCTGTTAATCCTAGTATTATATCCAGGCAGGATGATAACTCTCCCCAGTACCTCCTGTTAATCCTAGTATTATATCCAGGCAGGATGATAACTCTCCCCAGTATCCCCTGTTAATCCTAGTATTATATCCAGGCAGGATGATAACTCTCCCCAGTACCTCCTGTTAATCCTAGTGTTATATCCAGGCAGGATGATAACTCTCCCCAGTACCCCCTGTTAATCCTAGTGTTATATCCAGGCAGGATGATAACTCTCCCCAGTACCTCCTGTTAATCCTAGTATTATATCCAGGCAGGATGATAACTCTCCCCAGTACCTCCTGTTAATCCTAGTATTATATCCAGGCAGGATGATAACTCTCTCCAGTACCTCCTGTTAATCCTAGTATTATATCCAGGCAGGATGATAACTCTCCCCAGTACCTCCTGTTAATCCTAGTATTATATCCAGGCAGGATGATAACTCTCCCCAGTACCTCCTGTTAATCCTAGTATTATATCCAGGAAGGATGATAACTCTCCCCAGTACCCCTGTTAATCCTAGTATTATATCCAGGCAGGATGATAACTCTCCCCAGTACCTCCTGTTAATCCTAGTATTATATCCAGGCAGGATGATAACTCTCCCCAGTATCCCCTGTTAATCCTAGTATTATATCCAGGCAGGATGATAACTCTCCCCAGTACCTCCTGTTAATCCTAGTATTATATCCAGGCAGGATGATAACTCTCCCCAGTACCTCCTGTTAATCCTAGTATTATATCCAGGCAGGATGATAACTCTCCCCAGTACCTCCTGTTAATCCTAGTATTATATCCAGGCAGGATGATAACTCTCCCCAGTATCCCCTGTTAATCCTAGTATTATATCCAGGCAGGATGATAACTCTCCCCAGTACCTCCTGTTAATCCTAGTATTATATCCAGGCAGGATGATAACTCTCCCCAGTACCTCCTGTTAATCCTAGTATTATATCCAGGCAGGATGATAACTCTCCCCAGTACCTCCTGTTAATCCTAGTATTATATCCAGGCAGGATGATAACTCTCCCCAGTACCTACTGTTAATCCTAGTATTATATCCAGGCAGGATGATAACTCTCCCCAGTACCTACTGTTAATCCTAGTATTATATCCAGGCAGGATGATAACTCTCCCCAGTACCTCCTGTTAATCCTAGTATTATATCCAGGCAGGATGATAACTCTCCCCAGTACCTCCTGTTAATCCTAGTATTATATCCAGGCAGGATGATAACTCTCCCCAGTACCTACTGTTAATCCTAGTATTATATCCAGACAGGATGATAACTCTCCCCAGTACCTCCTGTTAATCCTAGTATTATATCCAGACAGGATGATAACTCTCCCCAATACCTCCTGTTAATCCTAGTATTATATCCAGGCAGGATGATAACTCTCCCCAGTACCTCCTGTTAATCCTAGTATTATATCCAGGCAGGATGATAACTCTCCCCAGTATCCCCTGTTAATCCTAGTATTATATCCAGGCAGGATGATAACTCTCCCCAGTACCTCCTGTTAATCCTAGTGTTATATCCAGGCAGGATGATAACTCTCCCCAGTACCCCTGTTAATCCTAGTGTTATATCCAGGCAGGATGATAACTCTCCCCAGTACCTCCTGTTAATCCTAGTATTATATCCAGGCAGGATGATAACTCTCTCCAGTACCTCCTGTTAATCCTAGTATTATATCCAGGCAGGATGATAACTCTCTCCAGTACCTCCTGTTAATCCTAGTATTATATCCAGGCAGGATGATAACTCTCCCCAGTACCTCCTGTTAATCCTAGTATTATATCCAGGCAGGATGATAACTCTCCCCAGTACCTCCTGTTAATCCTAGTATTATATCCAGGAAGGATGATAACTCTCCCCAGTACCCCTGTTAATCCTAGTATTATATCCAGGCAGGATGATAACTCTCCCCAGTACCTCCTGTTAATCCTAGTATTATATCCAGGCAGGATGATAACTCTCCCCAGTATCCCCTGTTAATCCTAGTATTATATCCAGGCAGGATGATAACTCTCCCCAGTACCTCCTGTTAATCCTAGTATTATATCCAGGCAGGATGATAACTCTCCCCAGTACCTCCTGTTAATCCTAGTATTATATCCAGGCAGGATGATAACTCTCCCCAGTACCTCCTGTTAATCCTAGTATTATATCCAGGCAGGATGATAACTCTCCCCAGTACCCCCTGTTAATCCTAGTATTATATCCAGGCAGGATGATAACTCTCCCCAGTACCTCCTGTTAATCCTAGTATTATATCCAGGCAGGATGATAACTCTCCCCAGTACCTCCTGTTAATCCTAGTATTATATCCAGGCAGGATGATAACTCTCCCCAGTACCTCCTGTTAATCCTAGTATTATATCCAGGCAGGATGATAACTCTCCCCAGTACCTCCTGTTAATCCTAGTATTATATCCAGACAGGATGATAACTCTCCCCAATACCTCCTGTTAATCCTAGTATTATATCCAGGCAGGATGATAACTCTCCCCAGTACCTCCTGTTAATCCTAGTATTATATCCAGGCAGGATGATAACTCTCCCTAGTACCCCTGTTAATCCTAGTATTATATCCAGGCAGGATGATAACTCTCCCCAGTATCCCCTGTTAATCCTAGTATTATATCAAGGCAGGATGATAACTCTCCCCAGTATCCCCTGTTAATCCTAGTATTATATCCAGGCAGGAAGATAACTCTCCCCAGTATCCCCTGTTAATCCTAGTATTATATCCAGGCAGGATGATAACTCTCCCCAGTACCTCCTGTTAATCCTAGTATTATATCCAGGCAGGATGATAACTTTCCCCAATACCTCCTGTTAATCCTAGTATTATATCCAGGCAGGATGATAACTCTCCCCAGTACCCCCTGTTAATCCTAGTATTATATCCAGACAGGATGATAACTCTCCCCAGTACCCCTGTTAATCCTAGTATTATATCCAGGCAGGATGATAACTCTCCCCAGTACCCCTGTTAATCCTAGTATTATATCCAGGCAGGATGATAACTCTCCCCAGTACCCCCTGTTAATCCTAGTATTATATCCAGGCAGGATTATAACTCTCCCCAGTACCTCCTGTTAATCCTAGTATTATATCCAGGCAGGATGATAACTCTCCCCAGTATCCCCTGTTAATCCTAGTATTATATCCAGGCAGGATGATAACTCTCCCCAGTACCCCTGTTAATCCTAGTATTATATCCAGGCAGGATGATAACTCTCCCCAGTACCCCTGTTAATCCTAGTATTATATCCAGGCAGGATGATAACTCTCCCCAGTACCTCCTGTTAATCCTAGTATTATATCCAGGCAGGATGATAACTCTCCCCAGTACCTCCTGTTAATCCTAGTATTATATCCAGGCAGGATGATAACTCTCCCCAGTACCTCCTGTTAATCCTAGTATTATATCCAGGCAGGATGATAACTCTCCCCAGTACCCCCTGTTAATCCTGGTATTATATCCAGGCAGGATGATAACTCTCCCCAGTACCTCCTGTTAATCCTAGTATTATATCCAGGCAGGATGATAACTCTCCCCAGTACCCCCTGTTAATCCTAGTATTATATCCAGGCAGGATGATAACTCTCCCCAATACCTCCTGTTAATCCTAGTGTTATATCCAGGCAGGATGATAAAAAAGTCCCTTTCTGAGGTAAACCGCAGGGACAAGAACATACTTTGTTAACAACAAAGAAAGATATATCTATGGAGACAAGATTAAGTTATTTATAGAATGAGGCTCCTCAACAACACTAGGCTAATTATCTAAACCAATCCTTCTCCTAGACCCCCAGGTAAAATAATGTTCCCACCAGTGTTGGGATCAATTCTATTTCAATTTAGTCAATTCAGGAAGTAACCCAGTGCAGTTAAAAACATAATTTTCCTGTGCTTTATATATATATTTCCGTGTGATGAAGTTGGAATAATTCTGTGAAATTGAGAAAATAATGAAATTTCACTTGTTTTGGTGGGATGGAGTTTTGGTCTGCCTGATGACATCACCAGGCGGTAAATTAGTTGAGACCAATAAGAAAGAGTTCCAAACCTCTGCCAATAACAGCTAGTTTTCCATTTTCGCTTCCCAGACAGTCCTATTAAATTGTTGCTTGATCAATTGCTTTTTGCTGAGGAGCAATTTCTTTAAAACCTCAGGAAGGAATGTATGTTCTATATTGTCTCGGTAGGGGGTTGTACAGTAGTCTGTTGACTATGAGAAACACTATGGAAATATACAGATGTTTAAACAAGATAAACAATTAACAGGATTCTTTATGTGGCAGTATGTAAATGAGTGAACAACAGGAAGGGGAAGAGACATGGGTGTATACATGGTTACATACCTTAACCAGTGGGGGAAAAAGTACACAATTGTCATACTTGAGTAAAACTAAAGATACCTTAATAGAAAATGACTCAAGTAAACGTGAAAGCAACCCAGTAAAATACTACTTGAGTAAAAGTCAACAAAGTAAAAGTATAAATCATTTCAACTTCCTTATATTAAGCGAACCAGACGGCACCATTTTCTTTGAATTTACAGATAGTCATGGGCACATTCCAACATCATTTACAAATGAAGCATGTATCACGTTTTAGGAAAAACCCAGATGCAGACATTGTCAAAGTAACAAAAGTTTAATATTAATACAGGGGGCAGATAAAACGAACGACAGGTCAAGGACAGGCAGAGGTCTGTAATCCATAAGGTACAGAACGACAGGCTCAGTGTCAGGGCAGACAGAGGTCTGTATAATCCAGATCAGAGTCCATAAGGTACAGAACGACAGGCTCAGGGTCAGGGCAGGCAGAGGTCTGTAATCCATAAGGTACAGAACGACAGGCTCAGGGTCAGGGCAGGCAGAGGTCAGTAATCCAGATCAGAGTCCATAAATTACAGAACGACAGGCTCAGGGTCAGGGCAGGCAGAGGTCAATAATCCAGATCAGAGTCCATAAGGTACAGAACGACAGGCTCAGGGTCAGGGCAGACAGAGGTCTGTAATCCAGATCAGAGTCCATAAGGTACAGAACGACAGGCTCAGGGTCAGGGCAGACAGAGGTCTGTAATCCAGATCAGAGTCCATAAGGTACAGAACGACAGGCTCAGGGTCAGGACAGGCAGAGGTCAGTAATCCAGATCAGAGTCCATAAGATACAGAACGACAGGCTCAGGGTCAGGGCAGGCAGAGGTCTGTAATCCAGATCAGAGTCCATAAGGTACAGAACGACAGGCTCAGGGTCAGGGCAGACAGAGGTCTGTAATCCAGATCAGAGTCCATAAAGTACAGAACGACAGGCTCAGGGTCAGGACAGGCAGAGGTCAGTAATCCAGATCAGAGTCCATAAGGTACAGAACGACAGGCTCAGGGTCAGGGCAGGCAGAGGTCAGTAATCCAGATCAGAGTCCATAAAATACAGAACGACAGGCTCAGGGTCAGGGCATGCAGAGGTCAGTAATCCAGATCAGAGTCCATAAGGTACAGAACGACAGGCTCAGGGTCAGGGCAGACAGAGGTCTGTAATCCAGATCAGAGTCCATAAGGTACAGAACGACAGGCTCAGGGTCAGGACAGGCAGAGGTCAGTAATCCAGATCAGAGTCCATAAGATACAGAACGACAGGCTCAGGGTCAGGGCAGGCAGAGGTCTGTAATCCAGATCAGAGTCCATAAGGTACAGAACGACAGGCTCAGGGTCAGGGCAGACAGAGGTCTGTAATCCAGATCAGAGTCCATAAGGTACAGAACGACAGGCTCAGGGTCAGGGCAGACAGAGGTCAATAATCCAGGGTGGTGTGACAAGGTACAGAACGACAGGCTCAGGGTCAGGGCAGACAGAGGTCAATAATCCAGGGTGGTGTGACAAGGTACAGAACGACAGGCTCAGGGTCAGGGCAGGCAGAGGTCAATAATCCAGATCAGAGTCCATAAGGTACAGAACGACAGGCTCAGGGTCAGGGCAGGCAGAGGTCAGTAATCCAGATCAGAGTCCATAAGGTACAGAACGACAGGCTCAGGGTCAGGGCAGGCAGAGGTCTGTATAATCCAGATCAGAGTCCATAAGGTACAGAACGACAGGCTCAGGGTCAGGGCAGGCAGAGGTCAATAATCCAGATCAGAGTCCATAAGGTACAGAACGACAGGCTCAGGGTCAGGGCAGGCAGAGGTCTGTATAATCCAGATCAGAGTCCATAAGGTACAGAACGACAGGCTCAGTGTCAGGGCAGACAGAGGTCTGTATAATCCAGATCAGAGTCCATAAGGTACAGAACGACAGGCTCAGGGTCAGGGCAGGCAGAGGTCAGTAATCCAGATCAGAGTCCATAAATTACAGAACGACAGGCTCAGGGTCAGGGCAGGCAGAGGTCAATAATCCATATCAGAGTCCATAAGGTACAGAACGACAGGCTCAGTGTCAGGGCAGACAGAGGTCTGTAATCCAGATCAGAGTCCATAAAGTACAGAACGACAGGCTCAGTGTCAGGGCAGACAGAGGTCTGTATAATCCAGATCAGAGTCCATAAGGTACAGAACGACAGGCTCAGGGTCAGGGCAGGCAGAGGTCTGTAATCCAGATCAGAGTCCATAAGGTACAGAACGACAGGCTCAGTGTCAGGGCAGGCAGAGGTCAGTAATCCAGAGAAATCAGAGAAAGTAGGAATGACCAGGGATGTGTGAATTTGACAATTTTCCTGTCCTGCTAAGCATTCAAAATGTAAGGAGTACTTTTGGGTGTCAGGGGAAATGTATGCAGTAAAAAGTATAATATTTTCTTTAGGAATGTAGTGCAGTAAAAATATAAGTTGTCCAAAATATAAATAGTAAAGTAAGGAAAGATACACAAATAAAAGGACTTAAGTAGTACTATAAAGTATTTTACACAACTGATCTTAACCCTGGTGGCCTAATTTTATTGGCTGTGCACGAACAACTAGGGTGGTCTAGTGGTCTAAGTCGCTGCAGTAGGAGACTATTCGTTGTTATGTCTTTGTACATTTTGTTTTAGATAGAGAGTTAGAAGTGAAAAATAGAAGAGATAGCAGTGAGCCAGATGTGAACCCATCCCATAGCTCTATGTGTTCACAGTAGGCAGCGACTTAGACCACTAGACCACCCTAGGCTATAGTAGGAGACTTTATGAGATAGTAAGAGTGATTGATGACCACTGAACCATAGATGGAACCCCAGCTGGGTCTTTCTTTGTGTCTGTCTGGTATGCAGTGGCGATTTTAGCATGTACATCTTGGTGGGGCAAACTCACCAACAACAACATGTACATGCATGTCAGCAAAGCCACTACACAACACTAAACAATACATGAATTGCACTATAACAGTGACAAACTGTGCCCACAAACTGTTAGGGCCTACATAAAGCTGTCCCAACAACAGAGCTTTCTTTTCAACTCCATTGAGTGAATCGTTACCACTGCTACACCTGCATACCAGCAGAGTGTTGTCAGGCAGCAAAACAGTTCATTCAGCCTCATTTACTGCCTTTCAAAAAACATAGCTGGTATGGCTGATTTGCTTAAACAAATGAGATTTCCACTGACAATTGAGATGTACGACGAGTTGATAAGAGGCTATCTGTAATTTCGAGTAAGACATTAATGAGCGAGCTAGGACGAACATAGTCAAAATCACTATTTGTTCAACACTTGAAATGTACAGCGACAGAATTCATAATGCAGGCTGTATCACAAACGGCAGGGATTGGGAGTCCCACAGGGCGGTGCACAATTGGCCCAGCGTCGTCCGGGTTTGGCCGGGGTAGGCCGTCGTTGTAAATAATAATTTGTTCTTAACTGACTTGTCGAGTTAAATAAAGGTGAAATAAATTTAAAAAATAACATAGGCCGTTCTTACACTATTCTCCCTGTACACCAAGTCAGAACCGTATGATAAATAAAGGAGTCATACAAGCAGACAATGAAAGCTCTTACATTATTCTATGATTACTTTTCTCTAAAACAGGCTATAGGCTACATGTGCCAGAACAGTAGGCTAAGTTTTGAGAGGGAAGGACCAAATTATTAGGGTGAGGCACATGGACTACTAACAGCTTACTACACAACATACACTTAGTATTACTTTTTTAGCTATAGACCGTATACATATCTCCCAGGGGGCAGTAGGGATGACCAGGGATGTTTTCTTGATAAGTGTGGGAATTAAGCAATTTTCCTGTCCTACTAAGCATTCAAAATGTAACATGTACTTTTGGGTGTCAGGGAAAATATATGGAGTAAAAAGTTCATAATTGTCTTTAGGAATGTAGTGAAGTAAAAGTAAAATGGGTCAAAAATATGAATAGTAATGTAAAGTACAGTAACTTTTTTCGGGAGGCATATTCATTGTAGAAAATCCCAGCTAATGTAGCTAGCAAGTCTCTGTCCACCATTTTTTTCCATGTGGAAAAGGAAGTTGTTAGCTAGCTATATCTCTTCAGTTTCGGCAAATGGTCCTTTACGACGTCCAAACAAAGTTGTCCTGTGGCTGTTGTATTTTGGAGATTGCAAGGAGGGATATCTTCTGATGTGATCAATTCAAAAATATTGTTTCTTATTGAGGTAATTTACATTTGAAGTGTCCTGGCTGCTTATCAGTTCAAAATAGAGATGAATCCAGTGGCTACTGTATTGTAATGACCCATGCACAGATAGAGGGGGCTTCTAAGGCTTCTGCATATGGCTGGGGGAGGCTGTGAAACTCTCCTGCCATTGTTGGGCTCAAGGGCTTTGACAACTCTCACTTCACACCTCAGTGGAAATTGAAGTTGCAGCTGGATCTGTTCTGTCCTAGCAAGCTTGGTAGCCTTAACTTAGCATTCAGTACTTATAAAGTAAAATATATCATTTTTCTTCTTGGCTTTAAAAGTAGCTTCAGACTGAACATTACTCACTCAATTCCAGGTCGCATGGTGTTTTCAGGATTTTTGTGCTTCTTTTGCTAATCGTTGGTTTGCCAGTTCATTTGCTGTATATATCTTGGAAATAAGGATCTTAGATAGCAGTAGCATGTCATTTTGTCCAAAATCAGGTTGTAGGTTTTCATTTGGAGTGAAGGTTCAGTTGTGGTGGGTAGTATCTAGTAGTATATCCTCTATATGTCCTTGCAGAAAAATCCAAGTTTATCTATCTTTTTGCCTATGATGTGGAATGTAATCAAGCTCCACCGTGGGGCCTATATAACATTCCCAGTCAAGATCCATGCCTCCACCACAGGGCCTATCAGATTCCCATTCTTGCCCTGCCCTGCTCTGCTCTGTCATGGGATTCTTTGATCTTGTTTCACAGTGAACATGTGCAATGTAGCTCCGCCATAGGGCTTTTGAAATGTAATGTAATATGACTGACTGGGCATACAACTCCGCTGTGGGAACCAGGACATTTAGTGTGTGTGTGTGTGTGTGTGTGTGTGTGTGTGTGTGTGTGTGTGTGTGTGTGTGTGTGTGTGTGTGTGTGTGTGTGTGTGTGTGTGTGTGTGTGTGTGTGTGTGTGTGTGTGTGTGTGTGTGTGTGTGTGTGTGTGTGTGTGTGTGTGTGTGTGTGTATATGCATGTCCGTGAGTGTTTGGCTGTGTGTATGTATGTGTGAGCGAGTGTGTGTGGACTGTGAGAAATAACAGGGTTTTGAAACTCTGTCCTCAGTGGGCATGTAATTACCCTCTCTGATGGGCAGGGTTATATGATCTAGCTGCGCTGTGGGGGCTACAGCTGCATCATGGGGCCTATAACGTATGTCTCCTCCCAGCTCCACCGTGGGGCCTTGATGTTTGGTCTCTCTCTATGCAAAGTGTGAGTTATGTGGTAATGTTCTGGAGACCTTGAGATTTGAGGGCTCATACTCCTCCTCCACGATGAAGCATGCTATGTGATCTCTTATCCCCTGATGTAAAGCATGTTAAACACCCTGTACCACCTCCATGGGGAATAGGCTTATTGTATATAGCACAGTATAGGGTTATCAGTCTTCATTCTGCACACATTGGACTAATAATATATTGATACAATTCTCTCTGTCCTCTTCAAAACAGCCACATGGACCCAACAGACAGCCAGGGTGAATATGTCAAGGTAAGACACATTTTTTCCCCTTCTCCCTCCTGTCTGTCTATGCTGGTTCTGCTAGTGTCAGTGGCCCTACTCAGAAGGCTTTAGCAGTCCACACACCATCTGAGAAAAGGAAGGGATTGGGAGTTAAAAACCCATCTAAGCAGTGGTGACCAGTTAGTGAGTGCGGCAAGCAAAGGAAACGCGAAGCAGATACATCTTCCTTAAGAAAACAGCCCTGATGTTGGAAACAGACATCATTATGTTGTCATCCAAAGTCATATGTATTTATTTTCCAAGCTACAGTATATATATAATATATATAATATAGCACATAATATTTTACATACAGCAAGTTTTTAGGGGACCAAAGAGTTTGGTCTGCTTCGTGTTTTCATTTCTGCCATGGGAAAACATATTGCGATACGGGTACCGTCCGAGCCCTACCATTTAGTATCAGGGTGAGTTGAATGTGTTGATACCTCTCGTGTGGTTATGGGGGACCAGTGTGTTGATCTGCTTTGGCTTCGTCGTGAGGTTTAAGGGGAGCTGTATTCATTTAAGCTCCTGACTGCAGCGACCATGTTTGTAATGTTACTCAGTGGTTTCACCGCTCTGCTCGCCTCTCTGCTAGGGTTGGATGGGTTGGATGGTGTTTGTAATGTTACTCAGTGGTTTCACCGCTCTGCTCGTCTCTCTGCTAGGGTTGGATGGGTTGGATGGGTTGGATGGGTTGGATGGGTTGGATGGGTTGGATGGTGTTTGTAATGTTACTCAGTGGTTTCACCGCTCTGCTCGTCTCTCTGCTAGGGTTGGATGGGTTGGATAGTGTTTGTAATGTTACTCAGTGGTTTCACCGCTCTGCTCGTCTCTCTGCTCGTGTCTCTGCTAAGGTTGGATGGGTTGGATGGGTTGGATGGGTTGGATGGGTTGGATAGTGTTTGTAATGTTACTCAGTGGTTTCACCGCTCTGCTCGTCTCTCTGCTAGGGTTGGATGGGTTGGATGGGTTGGATGGGTTGGATGGGTTGGATGGGTTGGATGGTGTTTGTAATGTTACTCAGTGGTTTCACCGCTCTGCTCGTCTCTCTGCTCGTCTCTCTGCTAGGGTTGGATGGGTTGGATGGGTTGGATGAGTTGGATGGTGTTTGTAATGTTACTCAGTGGTTTCACCGCTCTGCTCGCCTCTCTGCTCGTCTCTCTGCTAGGGTTGGATGGGTTGGATGGGTTGGATGGGTTGGATAGTGTTTGTGGATTACACACTTCAAACTCTCCAAATACTTTCTTGTTTTGTGTTTAATGTAGATTTAAATAAGTCTCTACACTTAAAGTGTTAAAGTGGCTTCACTAACCATAATATACGACTGTGTAGAATTCATTTTAGATCTGGATCATTTATACTGAAGGGTCTTTTATTAAAAAAAACACTTATAGTTATATTGGACTATCATTGTAATGTGGTCTTTGAAATGAATTCTAGGTGATTATACCCCGGTGCTTCTGCAGTTAGGCCCATTTCAGAAGTCTCTCTCAGTGTTTAGCCTAATTAATTATGCCATTAAGGAAATTGAATCCAAAGTTAACAGCGCTTTTTCAGCACTTCTGGGTTCCAGGCCAGTAGGTGGGTGTGGTTAAGGACCAGGCCAGTAGGTAGGTGTGGTTAAGGACCAGGCCAGTAGGTGGGTGTGGTTAAGGACCAGGCCAGTAGGTGGGTGTGGTTAAGGACCAGGCCAGTAGGTGGGTGTGGTTAAGGACCAGGCCAGTAGGTGGGTGTGGTTAAGGACCAGGCCAGTAGGTAGGTGTGGTTAAGGACCAGGCCAGTAGGTGGGTGTGGTTAAGGACCAGGCCAGTAGGTGAGTGTGGTTAAGGACCAGGCCAGTAGGTGAGTGTGGTTAAGGACCAGGCCAGTAGGTGGGTGTGGTTAAGGACCAGGCCAGTAGGTGGGTGTGGTTCGTGACCAGGCCAGTAGGTGGGTGTGGTTAAGGACCAGGCCAGTAGGTGGGTGTGGTTAAGGACCAGGCCAGTAGGTAGGTGTGGTTAAGGACCAGGCCAGTAGGTGGGTGTGGTTAAGGACCAGGCCAGTAGGTGGGTGTGGTTAAGGACCAGATCAGTAGGTGGGTGTGGTTAAGGACCAGGCCAATATGTGGTTAAGGACCAGGCCAGGAGGTGGGTGTGGTTCTGGATCAGGCCAGTAGGTAGGTGAGGTTCAGGATCAGGCCAGTAGGTAGGTGAGGTTCAGGATCAGGCCAGTGGGTAGGCGAGGTTCTGGACCAGGCCAGTATTTCGGTGAGGTTCAGGATCAGGCCAGTAGGTAAGTGAGGTTCAGGATTAGGCCAGTAGGTAGGTGAAGTTCTGGACCAGGCCAGTAAGTAGATGAGGTTCAGGACCAGGCCAGTATTTAGGTGAGGTTCAGGATCAGGCCAGTAGGTAGGTGAGGTTCTGGACCAGGCCAGTAGGTAGTTGAGGTTCTGGATCAAACCAGTAGAGAGGTGAGGTTCTGGATCAGGCCAGTAGGTAGTTGAGGTTCTGGATCAAACCAGTAGAGAGGTGAGGTTCTGGATCAGGCCAGTAGGTGGTGGTGTACACCTGGTTTCTGGGGTTCTAACCACAATAGAGGTTAGAGGGAGAATGTGACCCTGACGTCTTGCTCTTCGACTTCACACACACACACACACACACACACACACACACACACACACACACACACACACACACACACACACACACACACACACACACACACACACACACACACACACACACACACACACACAATAACTAAATTATGTTTTGGAATATTTGTATTCTGTATAGGCTTCCTTCTTTTCACTCTGTCATTTAGGGTAGTATTGTGGAGTAACTACAATGTTGTTGATCCATCCTCAGTTTTCTCCTATCAATCACAGCCATTAAACTCTGTAACCATTTTAAAATCACCATTGGCCTCACGGTGAAATCCCTAAATGTTTTTTTCCCTCTCCGGCAACTGAGTTAGGAAGGACGCCTGTATCTTTGTAATGACTGGGTGATACATTGATACACCATCCAAAGTGTAATTCATCATTTATTTATTCATTTTTATTTTATCCTTATTTTGGTGACCATCGGTTTCTTGGTCACCTCCCTGACCAAGTCCCTTCTCTCTCGATTGCTTAGTTTGGCCGGGCGGCCAGCTCTAGAAAGAGTCTTGAAGGTTCCAAACTTCTTCCATTTAAGAATGATGGAAGCCACTGTGTTCTTGGGGACCTTCCATGCTGCAGACATTCTTTGGTACCCTCCCCCAGATCTTTGCCTCAAAACAATCCTGTCTCGAAGCTCTACGGACAATCAGCGTGCAAAGCTGTCATCAAGCCAAAGGGTGGCTATTTGAAGAATCTCAAATATAAAATATATTTTGATTTGTTTAACACTTGTTTTGGTTACTACATGATTCCACATGTGTTATTTCATAGTTTTGATGTCTTCATTATTATTCTACAATGTAGAAAATAGTAAAAATAAAGAAACACCCTAGAATGAGAAGGTCTGTCCAAACTTTTGACCGGTAGTGTATATGAATATGGTCTGTATGTACTGCATGTCTGTGTTTTAGCATGAAATCCCAGAGACAGGCTGCCTCTGAAACCATATCTTCTGTTTGGTTGGTCTGGGCCTAGTAGGTCTGGAGTGAGAGGTGGGGCATTTTTGTATGCAGTTAATTAACATATATATGGCACACGGCACACTGCTGGTTTACACAGACACACCCCATCAGTGTGTCTGTGTGCGCGGGTGTGTGCGCACACATTTTTCGGGTGTCCCAGCTAGCACATTCGGATCCTAGGAAGTTGTGAGAAAGTACGTTTTTGGTTACCCATTGGTTCTGGGAACGAAGCCATACGACTGGTAAAACTGAACGTTTTTTAAATGGAAGTGAATGTTTTGCTTGCTTTGGGAACATACATTTTTAGGTAGCATTTTTTTACTCATACAAAGCTGTTCATTTTAGTCCATTCAAGAAGAGGGGGGTGAGGGGTTAGGAGGGTAGTGGGTAATAAGGGGGTAGGGGGTTAGGAGGGTAGTGGGTAATAAGGGGGTAGGGGGTTAGGAGGGTAGTGGGTAATAAGGGGGTAGGGGTTAGAGGGGTAGTGAGGCAGTAGAGCTGTTGTTGGGGAGTAGTGAGGGATTAGGGTGGTAGGGGGGAAGTCAGGGGGTAGAGGGGTAGGGGGGTAGTGTGGGTGTAAGAGGGTAGTTAGGGGTGGAGGAGTAGTGAGGGGGTAAGGCGGTAGTGAGGGGTAGGGGGTAGTGAGGGGGTTAGGGGGTAGTGGGGTAGTGAGGGGGTAGTTAGGAGGTAGAGGGGTAGTGAGGGGGTAGAGGGGGTAGTTAGGGGTGGAGGAGTAGTGAGGGGGTAAGGTGGTAGTGAGAGGTAGAGGGGTAGTGAAGGGGTAGTGAGGGGGTAGTTAGGAGGTAGAGGGGTAGTGAGGGGGTAGAGGGGGTAGTTAGCGAGAGCGAGATAGAGACCTCCTCTCTCAGGAGCATATTCCTGCGTCACAGATTGAATTAGCCCTGCGTCTCCATTTGATTTTATTTTTATTTCACCTTTATTTAACCAGGTAGGCCAGTTGACAACAAGTTCTCATTTACAACTGCAACCTGGCCAAGATGAAGCATAGCAGTGCGACAAGAACAACAACACAGAGTTATTGATCTGTGGGAGTTTAAATTGACTGGGCTGGACTTGCTAACATGCCTCTTATAGTATTGGGTTTCCTCCACTTACCACATTGCACTGTACACTACACAGTACTGAGCCAGGAAGAACAGACTGAGCCCAGAGAATAACAGACTGAGCCCAGAGAATAACAGACTGAGCCCAGTGAAGAACAGACTGAGCCCAGTGAAGAACAGACTGAGCCCAGTAAAGAACAGACTGAGCCCAGTGAAGAACAGACTGAGCCTAGTGAATAACAGACTGAGCCCCGTGAATAACAGACTGAGCCCCGTGAATAACAGACTGAGCCCCGTGAAGAACAGACTGAGCCCCGTGAAGAACAGACTGAGCCCCGTGAAGAACAGACTGAGCCCAGTGAAGAACAGACTGAGCCCAGTGAATAACAGACTGAGCCCAGTGAAGAACAGACTGAGCCCAGTGAAGAACAGAAGAACAGACTGAGCCCAGACAAGAACAGACTGAGCCCAGTGAAGAACAGACTGAGCCCAGTGAAGAACAGACTGAGCCCAGTGAAGAACAGACTGAGCCCAGTGAAGAACAGAAGAACAGACTGAGCCCAGTGAAGAACAGACTGAGCCCGGTGAAGAACAGACTGAGCCCGGTGAAGAACAGACTGAGCCCGGTGAAGAACAGACTGAGCCCGGTGAAGAACAGACTGAGCCCGGTGAAGAACAGACTGAGCCCAGTGAAGAACAGACTGAGCCCAGTGAAGAACAGAAGAACAGACTGAGCCCAGTGAAGAACAGACTGAGCCCAGTGAAGAACAGAAGAACAGACTGAGCCCAGTGAAGAACAGACTGAGCCCGGTGAAGAACAGACTGAGCCCGGTGAAGAACAGACTGAGCCCGGTGAAGAACAGGCTGAGCCCGGTGAAGAACAGACTGAGCCCGGTGAAGAACAGGCTGAGCCCGGTAAAGAACAGGCTGAGCCCGGTAAAGAACAGACTGAGCCCGGTAAAGAACAGACTGAGCCCGGTGAATAACAGACTGAGCCCGGTGAATAACAGATTGAGCCCGGTGAATAACAGATTGAGCCCGGTGAATAACAGACTGAGCCCGGTGAAGAACAGACTGAGCCAGGTGAATGTAGCAGCAACTACTGTATGCCTGTCTACCAGACCAACACAATGCGTTTTATGCACGCTTTGACAACAACATCAAGCCTGGCGTGAGCGCCGTCACCGACCCAGAGGACTGTGGGGGATCTCCATCTCCGAGGCCGACGTAAGAAGGGTCTTTAATCAGGTCAACACCCGCAAGGCCGTGGGCCCCTACGGTATTTCAGGGTGAATTCTCAGAGCATGCGTAGAACAGCTGGCATTTTCAACCTCTCCTTGTCCCAGTCTGTAATCTCCACATGTCAGGTTTGTAGACCTCCTTGCTCGCACACGCTAGTTCAGTTCTGCCCACATATTTTCTATGGGATTGAGGTCAGGGCTTTGTGGTGGCCACTCCAATACCTTGACTTTGTTGTCCTTAAGCCATTTTGCCACACCTTTGGAAGTATGCTTGGGGTCATTGTCCATTTGGAAGACTCATTTGCGACCAAGCTTTAACTTCCTGACTGATGTCTTGAGATGTTGGATATATTTATCCACAATATATTTCCTGCCTCGTGATGCCATCTATTTTGTGAAATGCACCAGTCCCCCTGCAGCAAAGCACCCCACAACATGATGATGCCACAACCGTGCTTCACGGTTGGGATGGTGTTCTTTGGCTTGCAAGCCTCCCCCTTTTTCCTCCAATCATGACGATGGTCATTATGGCCGACAGTTCTATTTTTGTTTCATCAGACCAGAGGATATTTCTCCAACAAGTACGATATTTGTCCCCATCTCCGGTTACAAACCGTAGTCTGGCTTTTTTTTATGGCGGTTTTGGAGCAGTGGCTTCTTCCTTGCTGAGCGGCCTTTCAAGTTATGTCGATATAGGACTCGTTTTACTGTGGATATAGATACATTTGTACCTGTTTCCTCCAGCATCTTCACAAGGTCCTTTGCTGTTGTTCTGGGATTGATTTGCACTTTTCTCACCAAAGTACGTTCATCTCTAGGAGACAGAACGCGCCTCCTTCCTGAGAGGTATGACGGCTGCGTGGTCCCATGGTGTTTATACTTGCGTACTATTGTTTGTACAGATGAACGTGGTACCTTCAGGCGTTTGAAAATTGCTCCCAAGGATGAACCAGACTTGATGAGGTCTACAATTTTATTTCTGAGGTCTTGGCTGATTTCTTTTGATTTTCCCATGATGTCAAGCGGGAAGGACTGGGTTTGAAGGTAGGCCTTGAAATACATCCACAGGTACACCTCCAATTGACTCAAATGAGGTCAAATAGCCTATCAGAAGCTTCTAAAGCCATGACATAATTTTCTAGAATTTTCCAAGCTGTTTAAAGGCACAGTCGATTTAGTGTATGTAAACTTCTGACCCACTGGAATTGTGATACAGTGATATATAAGTGAAATAATCTGTCTGTAAACAATTATTGGAAGAATTACTTGTGTCATGCACAAAGTAGATGTCCTAACCGACTTGCCAAAACTATAGTTTGTGGAGTGGTTGAAAAATGAGTTTTAATGACTCCAACCTAAGTGTATGTAAACTTCCGACTTTAACTATGTCTACCTCCATCACTCCAGTATCCCTGCACAGGGCTTTCAGAAAGTATTCAGACCCCTTGACTTTGTCCACATTTTGTTACGTTACAGCCTTGTTCTAAAATTGATTTAATTCATTTTTTTCCCTCATCAATCTCCACACAATAGTCCATAATGACAAGGCGAAAACAGGTTTTTAGAAATTGTAGCAAATATTTAAAAAAATAAAAAACATAAGTACATATGTACATTACATAAGTATTCAGAACCTTTGCTATGAGACTTGAAATTGAGGTCAGGTGTTGAGGCACAGATCTGGGGAAGGCTACCAAAACAATTCTGCAGCATTGAAGGTCCCCAAGAACACAGTGGCCTTCATCATTCTTAAATGGAAGATGTTTGTAACCACCAAGACTCTTCCTAGAGTTGGCCGCCAAGCCAAACTGAGCAATCGGGGGAGAAGCCAAGAACCCGATGGTCACTCTGACAGAGCTCCAGAGTTCCTCTGTGGAGATGGGAGAACCTTCCAGAAGGACAATCATCTCTGCAGCACGCCACCAATCAGACCTTTATGGTGGAGTGGCCAGACGGAAGCCACTCCTCAGTAAAAGGCACATAACAGCCCACTTGGACTTTGCCAAAAGGCACCTAAAGACTCTCAGACCATGAGAAACAAGATTCTCTGGTCTGATGAAAACAAGATTGAACTCTTTGGCCTGAATGCCTAGTTATCAAATCCAATCAAATTAATTTATATAGCCCTTCTTACATCAGCGGATATATCAACGTGCTGTACAGAAACCCAGACTAAAACCCCAAACAGCAAGCAATGCAGGTGTAGAAGCACAGTGGCTAGGAAAAACTCCCTAGAAAGGCCAAAACCTAGGAAGAAACCTAGAGAGGAACCAGGCTATGAGGGGTGGCCAGTCCTCTTCTGGCTGTGCTAGGTGGAGATTATAACAGAACATGGCCAAGATGTTCAAATGTTCATAAATTACCATCATGGTCAAATAATAATAATCACAGTAGTTGTCGAGGGTGCAACAAGTCAGCACCTCAGGAGTAAATGTCACGTCCGGTGAACCGGTCAGGGTTCCATAGTCGCAGGCAGAACAGTTGAAACTGAAGGAGCAGCACGGCCAGATGGACTGGAGACATCAAGGAGTCATCATGCCTGGTAGTCCTGCGGCATGGTCCTAGGGCTCAGGTCCTCAGAGAGAGAGAAAGAAAGAAAGTGAGAAAGAGAGAATTAGAGAGAGCATACTTAAATTAGAGAGAGCATACTTAAGTTAGGATGTAGGTGGTAGGGGGTAGTGAGGGGTAGGGGGTTGAAGAACAATGGGAAAGTAACTCTGCTTTGAAAGTTGATAAACGTGTAACTCCACTTTTGAGGAAATGGCCCTTGAATGTTTTGGTACACCTACTGGAGAGCTCTTCTTTGTCTACACTTCTCGTTCACACCCTCTTAAGCCCTAGCCCCACCCATCTCTTTAAGGATTGACATGTGAGGCCATTTGCTAAACAGAGTGATTAATGTAGTAAACAGCCAAATATTTCAAGACTAAAAGTGGGGAAAGTAGGAGCCTACAATAAGGGAAATCCAGGTAAAAATACACTTTATCTAGTCCTTGACCTATATCCTAATCTGAATTTGGTGCAGGTCATGTTGTTATTCACATTACCATCTCTGGTAATCATATAAAATCTATGTGTATTTGCCACATGCACAGGATACAGAAGGTGTAAACAGTACAGTGAAATGGTTACTGGCCTAGTAGCAATATCAAAAACAGAAAGTGTCCAGATAAATGCCGGGAGATGAGTTTGGATTTGTAATATATTATATAATAATTATATAATATATAACGTTAGCCATCGAAATATTTTAGAATTATTAGATGACACTTACCAGACACACTTGTCTAAATTGATGGGTCATGTGAAGGAAATGCTATAACCACCCTCCAGCCACATCGAGCTAAGTGGGTGGGTCACTATTATCTAGACATGTACATGTTCATGAAATACAATAGATGTCCGTAATCACCCACAGAGACACCTGGCTACCTTGATGGGTCATGTAATCATCTGGCGAAGTGTTTTGTTTAGACATATAGCTAGCTAGCTAAACAATGAGCTGCCATAATCCCAACTCATGCTACTACCAACCAATACAAACATTGGCATGGATATAGTATGAATCTGCAGATAGCTATAGCTAACCAACCAGGTTCAATGTTAGCTAGCTAACATTAGGCTATAGTTAAGAATGCAAATTGATTTCTGATTCTAATAATATTACAACACAGATCATACACGTAACGTTAGCTAGCGAGCCAGCAAGCTAACGTTCGGTAGCTAACATTATGCTTTAACTTGCAATGAAAATGACTTTCTGACTAAATTAGAAATGTAGAATATCTGGAAATGTATCTAGACTCTTATATACATGGATGAATGCTTCATGGCCGCCTGGAACCATTTAACTCTGTTTTGTTTGGCCAGCGTGTCAAGTCACTCTGGTTCACATTGACTGTGGCTTGTGCAGAAAGTAGCAAATCAGTTTTTCCAACTGATCTGTCGATAACACCTGCTAAATTCAGGGCATCAATGTTGTTGAGAGAAGTTGCAAAACTTTTGTTGTTCTCGATGGCTAACGTTATATATTTCAATAACGGCGCGGTAGAAAGGACTGTCAACACATACTGAGCAGCTCACGTTATAAACAGAAGCATGTTACCAATCCAAATCCAAACTCATCTCCCGGCATGTCCAGCACATCCATTATCTCAGCCAGCTTCCATGGCTGAACCAACTAGACTCGTAATTTAACAGTTTTATTTGTATTTACGGATGGAATACACGTTTGTTATTTAGGCACATGAAAGTTCACATGTTCCAGAAGCCATTTCTGCCAAAAAAACACATTTTGATAAAAAAATTAAAATGTTTATGTTCAAATGCCTCTCCTGTGAAGTAGTGACGTGCGACATACGCCTAGTTTCCTGAAACGAGTCACATATGTGTCTCTAATGTGTGTCATACATTTGGCAGGAGGTTAGGAAGTGCAGCTCAGTTTCCACCTCATTTTGTGGGCAGTGTGCAACATAGCCTGTCTTGTCTTGAGAGCCAGGTCTGCCTACGGTGGCCTTTCTCAATAGCAAGGCTATGCTCACTGAGTCTGTACATAGTCAAAGCTTTCCTTAAGTTTGGGTCACAGTGGTCAGGTATTCTGCCACTGTGTACTCTCTGTTTAGGGCCAAATAACATTCTGGTTTGCTCTGTTTTTTTGTTAATTCTTTACAATGTGTCAAGTAATTATCTTCTTGTTTTCTCATGATTTGGTTGGGTCTAATTGTGATGCTGTCCTGGGTCTCTGTAGGGCCTGGTTGTTTTTGCTGTCCTGGGCCTCTCTTTCTCTCCCTCTCT